>NC_080045.1:40311395-40613350 GCF_012489685.1 Lotus japonicus | reverse complement strand
CTCCAACCTAGCCGAACCTAGAGCTAAACAACCGCTGGCTTCACCACCTCTCCCTTCTGCACCTCTCACGATACTAACCCCATCAAAAACCGCCCTTGCAATCTCTGGAAATAGGAACTGAACCGGAACTCTCGTCCCCTCCTCAATCGGATAACCAACTCCATCAAGCATCCTAACCTCATCCTCAGAAAAAGAAGACGCAACTCTGCCCCTCCCAAGCCCCTTAAGAACATAAAAACATAAATAAAGAAGATAAAAGAGTTGGATTCACCAAGGTAGATAGTTTTTCTAAGATTAGAGTTTCGTTATTTGACCTCTATGTATCCTATTGATTCACATACAAATATAGTTCTATGCAATTGATTCCTCCCACCATTTCTTATCTTACAACACAGTCCCCCGACGTAGAAGATTCACAACTCAACTATATTAACCTTCAACCCCTTGATTGATTAATAGTGAGTATCATTAAGCATGGATGTTTGAATAGACTAATGATCTAACTCTATCCCTACACCTTAAAATCATTAGATTATTTTACCTAGTTCAGATTTAAATAGTCAGTTACCACCATCCTACTGAATCTAATTTCGTGTTCTAGTGATCAATCCAAAACAAGCATGAAGTACAAGGTAAAAATCATTGAATTATGGAAAAGAAACATATGATTAACTCTAGTTCGTACTCAAGAACGTGTGAGTTCCCTACACAAGTTTGAATCAATTAAAATACTCAAGAGGATCAACCTAAGATATAGCATAAAGTGTAAGAAAAAACCATTGATTCTTTAACATCGAAACATGGGTTTTGTACGAAAGGAAATCAAATAGATTATATGAGCATCAAAACAACTAGTTTCAATCCCAACAAATGAGAAATTAGCTATCCATTTCCATGATAGCTTTACAATCATAAAAGAGAAGAAGAAAGATGAAAAACCGAATCCGTGACGGTTTCTCGGCGATGAAATCAGCTCCAAAGCCTTCTCTCTAGCCTCCTAAACCTTCCTTGATGATCTCCTTCGAGTTCTCTTTGTTTGGGTTAGTTTTCCAAGTGATGTGATCTCTTTTTAATCAGCAAAACCGACCTTATAACCTTTTTCTTACGAGTAGGGTGCTCAACGCCATATTTCTTTAGACTTGGTTTTTTTCAATCTTTTGAAGTCATGTTGAGCACCTTTTGGACAACAACTCAACAAGTGTGTATTTCCTAAAAAATCTTCAACCTACAACTCAAATTGAGACTAAAATCATATATTAAACTCATTCAGTCTCAAATTTAGCATGTCTAACAAAAAAATAGTTAATCTACAAGATAGTTCTCAATATTACACAAGTAAGTGTCTAAAACACAATAAAGAACATGGTAAAATTGACACTTATCAACGAGTAAAGAGAAAGTTACGAGAAATGTAGTAAATTATTCAAGTTGTTTTATATGAGTGAAATAGAAGAAAAATAGAAGAGAAAGAATGAGGTAAAAACTCTCTCATCATATTTGGTTATCGACTTGGCCGAGATACTCAGTCAATGGTAAGATCAATGGGCCACCAATCGAATTGTTTGACTTGGTATATATTAAAAATTTAATATTTGTAATACAAGTTAACATTATTAACAAGTATATACTTAAAAAGAACACATGCTCTAGCATGAAAAAAGAAATAGTTTAAATAAAAAGACCTATTTAAATAAGAGAAAAAGTTTGATGCACCGACAATGTAAAGTTTTTTTACACCATCAACTAATCAGATTTCAAGGATGTGGGAAAATCTCTATTTTTATTTAATTTCATTAATTGACATGACACATCCTTGAAATCTGATTGGTTGACGGTGTAAAAAAACTTTACACCATCGGTGCATCAAAATTAAACTCTTTAAATAAACACTAGCACCAACATATAAGGTTAGACAAAAAAAAAGGAAGTAAGGAAAGCACTAAATTTATTGGGCCTACATATGACAAACCATAATATTAGGTTCTTATGAGTTGGTTCTTAAGCTAAAAATTTGTTCTCAAATTTAAAACTCAATAAAGCTTGCTGATGTGGAGTGCTTAAGAGCTTAAGTCTACGAACCTGTTGCTTGTGTAAGCAACTCTGGCCTAGCGGTTTTTAGGATAAAAAAACATTATTTTCTCTTTCACTCATAAATAAAATTACAGTTAAAAGAAAAAAGGAAAAAATTGATTCATCAACAGATTCAATACATGAAAAATTAAAAGAAAGATTATATGAAAATTACATAAATAGATCAACAAAAAATGTCCCAAAAAAACATAAGAGCCAAACAAGTGAAGCAAATAGAGAGATGAATCACAAAAAATATCATAGAAACTCCATACCAGAAATTCATATAGAAAATTCATAATAACCCAAAAAATACTACATCAAACCCAAAAATAGAAGAGTCTTAAGATGAAGAGGGAGATGAACAAAACAAAACAAAAAAGGAAAAAAAAGTAATGGACTTGAAGCAAATACCCTAGAAAGCTCTAATATGTGGCTCGAATGCCATGATCAGGGAGTTGGAAGGCTCCTTTATGATTGTTGGTAGCTTTGATCCTATGGCTAGGAGTTTTAATCTGCAGCGATCTGGGAGCTAGTAGGAGATATTCGCTCTAATTCGCACTGATCCACTAGTTGCATGGACTGTTCCGGCAGCGATCGTGAGAAAGGTTGAACTTTGTGGTCAGGAAAGGTTAATTAAATTAATATTTAATTCTAAGTATTGAATTAATTTTGAAATTTAAATCAAAATTAGTGGAAAAAATATAAACGTATGTCATATTGCCAGACTCAACCAAAAGTAAAATAAGAAATCGTAGCTGAAGCACAATCTAAATCCATTGCTTATATCCTCTGTGACACTTTAAGCCCACATGAACACTGCTAAGAATCCAAAAGAAGATCTCGTGGATGAAGATGCTCTTATTTCTTCTAACATTAACAAGAGTGTTGCTTCGTTCCAAACTCTATGTGTGTCACTCACATTATTCTATTCATCTTTTATTTCTATTTGTGTTGCTCCTCCTCACGAGATTCCATAGCTAAGCATCGATGACGTCAAATGAAAGCTGAATGAAGTGGAAACGATGACTTTGTGATTCAACATAGTTGTAGAGGAGATGTGCTACAGTGAGCGACATTGAGTTTTTTGGTTGTTAGAGATGGAGATCTGCTTCATAGATTCAACAAATTTCACGTTAAAGACAATTCAGTTCAACCATCATCGACAACAAGTCATTAGTTTTCATATCAAACCAATTGAGTCAAGCAATTTCTTTCGGTTCAATTGCATGGCTAATCTAATCTGATGACAAACTCAAACCTACTATATGACAGAGTTTTAGTCAGACCAGTTCAACCAGTCGATTTGAGCTGAGTTTTAAAACTTCTTTCTATATAATAACATACATTAATTGAAATGTTAAGCACCGGTAAATATACCCGTGTATTTAACAACGTGAGCTGAGTTAAAAAAAAAAAAAGTGAGCTTGATGAGATCCCACTTTTATATTTAGTTACTACTAATTTTCAATCTAATTCATTACCTTTGTCTTAAAAAAAAAAAAAAAAAAACGTGACCCGACATAAAGAAAAAACCATTTTTTTCCAAGTTTATTGTCGTTTTCGTTCTTGGTAGCCGGCTCCTTTTGTGAATGCCACTAAGCATCATATTCCATCATACTTATAAACTAACGTTTCCACAAAGATAACTATATATTAAAGCACAAAATTAGTACCATGATAGATACTTCACACTAGTAAATAATAAGTAATTTATAATTCTCTTCATAAAAATTAGCATTTTTTCATAATTTTTGTGACTTAAAAAAAATAAAAATCATTGATTGAAGAGCATATATCTCAAATCTCAAACATGTAAAGAAGATAAAGCAAAACAAAACGTCTTGGTAAGGTGAAGAATGAAGATGAACAACGTGAGTGAGGAGTGATTGTGCATCTCCACCACCCTAAACAGTTGACCTTGTGAGTGAAGAAAAAACAAACAACAACGCGTTCCTCAAATTCACATTAAATTAAAATCCACTCCATATCCAAACTCAAAAAAACGCAATCCAAAACGATGTCGTTAGAGGAAGAAGACGAGTCTTTCGAGCACACGCTTCTGGTCGTGCGCGAGGTCTCCGTCTACAAGATCCCGCCGCGCACAACCTCCGGCGGCTACAAGTGCGGCGAGTGGCTGCAGTCCGACAAGATCTGGACAGGTCGGATCCGCGTCGTCTCCCGCCGCGACCGCTGCGAGATCCGCCTCGAGGATCCCGCCTCCGGCGACCTCTTCGCCGCGTGCTTCGTCTACCCCGGCCAGCGTGAGGGGTCGGTTGAACCGGTGCTCGACTCGTCTCGCTACTTTGTCCTCAAGATCGAGGATGGTCAAGGGAAGCATGCTTTCATTGGATTGGGGTTCAATGAGAGGAATGAGGCGTTTGATTTCAACGTCGCGCTTTCTGATCATGAGAAGTATGTGCGTCGGGAGCATGATAAGGAATCTGGTAACGCTGATGCTGCTGAGGATTCTCAGATCGATATTCATCCTGCTGTTAATCACAGGCTTAAGGTTTGATATTATGGATCTGAGTTTTTGCATTGAATAATTCAGCTCTGGTTTAATATCATGATTGTTGTTTGTGAATTATTTTAGTTCAAAATCTTACTTAGATAACACTATATTCTATTAAAGAAAAAGCAATTTTGAACTTGCATATGTGATGGATGCAGGCTTGTTAATAGCGCGCTATAGCGTAGTGCCCTGGGGGTTCACTGCTACTCCACTATTTGTGCTATAAATAGCACTCAAAATAGTGTTTTTTTTGGGCTTGCCGCTACGCTACGCTATCCTCCCGGGATGGATGTAATGTGATTAGTGTACTTTTGATTGGTTTAATTGTTGTTGAGCTTGATGAATGAAGGAGGATACAATGTTGTGGTTAAGCGGATTATAGTGATGATTGTGTTGTGCTTACATTCTCTGTTAGCTACTATATGCTATTGTTACTATTATTATCATGATGGTGGTGGTGGTGGTGATGATGAATGCTGCTCAAGGGTGGTTTCTTTTGAACAAATCGGGGTGTTTAGTGCAGTTTTTAGATGTGTTTTTGTTTTACAAACATGGTTTCTATTTTGGGTATTCCTCCCAACTACCTCTTCATCATAGTAGTCAATCGCGGATCGCGGCCTGTCGCGGTTGACCCCCAAAAATGATATCCCATACAAGGGAAGGCCGCTATTGGCTGCGAATAGCAGGATTTCGCGGCCGTCGCGGCAGGGGTCCGCTACCCGACGCGACGATGCTATAGCGCCGCTATCTAAAACTGTGCTCTTCACCATCTTTTCATTCTCCAAAAATCAATTCCCATTATCTTAACTGTAGTTTTTGACTTTATTCCCCTTTTGGATCCTTGTTTTTACTAGATTTGAAGTGGATTTGTTTGTCATTTGGCATATAGGAAGGTGAAACCATCAGGATTAATGTGAAGCACAAGACACCTGGTGGAACTGGCATGCTTTCGGCGGCTGGCCTGACGGGTGGGCATGCTGCAACACCAAAGCCAAAAGTCTTGAGCCTTGCTCCCCCACCGAGTGGGGGAGGGAAACTCAGGTCTCCTCTTCCACCCCCTCCTAATGATCCTGTTGCTGCTCGGATTGTTTCCACCACTCATGGATCTGGACCTAAAGGGACACACGAGGGTGTGAGGCATTCTACTGACGCTTTATCAGATCTTTCTCAACTACAGGTATGCTGATCCTTCATGTTCTTTTGGCTGTTTCCTTCTTTGCATGTTATTTGTCGACATAGTTGAAAACTCTAGAGCTTACTACTTCGTAGCAAGTAGCTACATCATCCCTTTAAGACTGTTTTGAGTTTTCAGATGAAATCTAATCTTAGAAATTACATGCTTTACCTACACAGGTTCAATTACTTTTACTTTTTCATAGTTGCCATCTTGATCCCAAATCCAAATGTGATAAGAACACTTAACTGCATTTCTTCCTTATTTTATGTATATAAATATTACAATTCTGGCTGTTTTGTTTAGAGTTGTTGTTTTAAATCCTGGCTATCAATCAAGATTCCTACATGCATTGACCATATTGATATGATGAACAAGCAATTTTCTTGGTCATCCTAATCCATATCAGTTATCTAGTGACCTTCTGGAGCATCCCAATTCAAATTCCCTGTATATGTTAAAGTCCAAGATACAGCCTAAAATAAATCATTTGTAACATCCATACTTTATGTTGGCATTTTCAGAAGAATCTTCCGTCAACAGCCACTTCAGGATCGACCACAGCTTCAGGATGGGCAGCCTTCTGATTATATATATACATGAGCATGTTAACTATGAGGCTTTTGTTGTTGTCTGATTTTTTTGGTTCTTTATTTTGAGAAAAGAAACAGTGGAGGAAACTGAAGAAAGGAGGTGTCATAAGTAAAGTTAGCGCAAGATACCAAGGAATTCTGTGCCTTGAGGGAAGTCCTGGAAATATGTATTTTTCCTCAGTATGCAATAACAGGTTTCCATATCTATATAACATGAATTTCTCCCCTATCCCCCACCCCTTCTCCCAAAAAATCTCTCTTTCTTGAATGAGTTGTACTTATGATTTTTTTGTGTGCAAGGGAGTTTTCCTTATGCCATGTATGATGTATCATCAACCGATTACCGATTTCTTAACATAGGTATATATAAGGTTGTTTTTCCAAGTTTATTTGTTCCAGTTATTGGAGAAATTATTGTCAATGTGTTTACTATTATGTTTATTCACATTTAATCCATCTGTTCGTGAACTGAGTGAGTTGTACCAATGTAACTTTGCAAGATTGCAAATTTTCAATAGGACTTGGGGCTCGTTTATTCTCTGTTTGGTAGAGAAGAGAGAAATATAGAAGAGATAGTAGAGAAGAGAGAAGTTGAATAGAGAGAAATATATGAGAAATATAGTATATTTTATGAGTTGTTTGGTATGATAGAGGTAGAGGTGAAAGAGAGAAGAGAGTGTCACTTTTCATATCAAAAAAACATTTTTACCCATAAGTTTTTTAAATATTTATATAAAAGATCAAAATGGTAAGTTGGCCAAAATTGGAAAGTAAAAAAAAAGAAAGCAACATGCATCATTTCTTCTCAAAATGGAGATTGCTAAAAGTTGGGGTGGCTCACCATAATTCTCTCTCTCTCTCTCTACTACAGTATTTTATGAACCAAACAAGGATGGAAGTAAAATCTCACCTCTAACTCCATCTATCCTATCTCTCTCACTTCAAACTCTCTCCTACCAAACTAAGTGTTAGTGTCATGGTGGAAAATTTTGGGGGTTCGAGTTATTTTTCGAAGGAATTTAGGATTTCTCACCATGCACCCAGTACTCAGGTATCGAAGTAGCAAATGTCTATTAATATAAAAGCTATTAAATACAAGGGTTCATGCACAAATTATGGGTCTTGTAATTTTAAAGTTTGGTAAGTAGAATTAAGTTTAGTGGGTTTCAAAAAAAAAAAAGTTTAGTGAATTGAATTTGACAAGAATTAAGTTCGAGTGTTTGAAAATAGTATATTATGATAATTGTCAAAAAAATAGTATCAGATATGAAGCAAATATGAAGCAAATGAAAAGGGGAAAACAAAATCCTTCCAATGTTTCCTCCTGTTTTCCACAAATGGTTCTTGACAACATTTTCTAAGCATGTTGCCTGTTAAGGGCTCGTCCCGTCTTGCTTATGCTCACACAACTGCAGTTTGGTCCATGGTTGGGCATATTGTGGGATAGGTGGCCGGCAAGGTGAAAACATTCTTTACGATTCTACCAGTGGTGATTGTGTTCACATTGATTTCAGTTGCTTATTTGACAAAGGTTTGCAATTGGAGAAACCCGAGCTTGTTCCTTTCAGATTAACCAAGGTTGGGAAAGGTAGAGGGAAGAGGAAGAGGAAGAGGGAAGGGGAAAGACAAAATTACCATCTGGTCCACCGACCCCTCTAGTCCACCGATGGACCAGTATATAACTAGTGCAGCACCCTAGTGGGCACCTAAACACAGACAACCCAAAATTGTAACATGCTGTGCACCATGTGCAGTTCTTTTTTAGAGGAAGAATACTGTACGAAGTCACATTTATATTTCGTCACCCTATCTTTTTTGGTCAAAAAATTAAAAATATCCTCTCCCTCCAGAAATAAATTCACATGAAAACGATAAAACTGGAAAGTTAGCCACATATAGACACTTCACACTTGTGCGCTAGAATTATCCAGACTGGATCCAAAAACAAACAAAAACAAAACGGGAGCGGCAGTATAAAGCTACTATTTACTGTATGACAAAAAGTGCCTGTTTACCTATTTTGTCCCTTTTCAGTATACAAAATTGTGGTAATAAACCACTGATGGATGCTACAGGTGTAGTATTCTCACCTGCATCCCAATGATGTCTTAAAAATAAGTTAAAAAGTAAGCCCTCAACGCAAGGAAGTATCTTCAGTTTTTACTGTTCAGACTACAGAATGCATATTCCATCAACTTAAGTTACCAGAACCATGCAGTCGTCATTGAAATATTAGCAAATAGCTTACTATACTGTTATTGATACTCTGGCTTCAGAACCCAATGGGAACCATTTGATCCTTTCTGCAAAATTGCTATTTCCTTTAACATATTCTTGAATAGGGCAAGTTCTCTTGAGGAAACACGGTCCTTGAAATGCTGTACTATGCTGGCTGAACTGGAACTACCACCTTGCTGTTGTAGAAAAGTACATATTTGACGAATCAATACTTCAGGTTGCGATCCAGATGAATTTTCAGCAGCCCTAGAAGATCTAACATCTGTAGATCTTGCTTGATTAGTGGTACTGGACGTACCAAGCTGATGTTCAAGCCCAGCACCGATTGCTTTTTCTTGGTTACCTCGAATTTTAGACAACAGTTCAGCAGAAGATAATGCTTTACCAGAAGATGCCCCAGCAGCAAATCCATTGAATTTGTTGGTACCGTTGCTTGGTAATGCATCCGGTGCCTTTGAATTATTTACTAACTGGGGATTCACGGTTGAACCAAACTTCCGCCGAACTGATGATGGTGCACCAGCAGCTCCCGACCTTCCTGTCCATGTTGGAACGGAGACGCTGTCATTGCTTCGGAGTATCCGTGACTGACGTAAAGCTTCTGCAGCTCGTTGCGCAACCTGGGAAGCTTGCTCATCAAGTCTCATCTTCTCCCCATCATGAGCATTCATGATCACATCATGGTTCATGGCACTCTACCATCATAAAAAGAGTATCTTAAAAGCATTACTCCAGAACCAGAAACAGACCAATATGTACATTCTAATGTAGTTTGAGTATGATAAAGATGCCTTCTAAACTCATGTACAAATTAACATATGCTTGCTTGTTTCATAATTATCTTAATTATTGATTATTGAACATTTACCCATGCAACAGAATGTAGTTTTCCAATAATATAGTCAAATCAACGTAATGATGCATGATAAATGGATGCAAGTTGAAGCTGGAGAAACTTACATGTATGCCATTGGCGTCAAAAAGACTTTTCAATATATTTGTTTCCTCATCAATTCCACTGCCGCCTTCAACCTTCTCTTTCCCTTTTCCTCTTAAAGATCCTCTCGGTGATTCACCATCATTATCAACGTCATCATCTCCAGAACCCGCTTCAGCAGTTTGGTTATATTGATGCTTATCCTGATTATCTATGTGTGAACCAATGACATTTACTTCTTCAGATATTTGACTGAAAATGTTCGATGTTTCAGTAGACCCAGTATCTCCATCCACATTCAGTATGAAAAGGTCTTTCATATCCCGGGCTTTAAAGAACCTTTTCTGCTGTGGGTTCTTCAATATCTTATTGGTAAGAAAATGTTTGTAAATCTGCCGGTGATACACTTTCTCCTCTATCGTTCCACGTGTGATCAACCTATACACTGTCACATCCCGTTTCTGACCAATGCGCCAAGCACGCTCTCTAGCCTGTTCGAAGAAAAAAATTACTCCCAAGTAACAATTTAGAATTTAAAAATTGAAATCCGAACATTATTCTTCATGATAATGAAATTGAAACAATAACACAAACACAAACTAAGGAAAATATGGGAATTGAAAGATGTGATAGTTTGCATCCCCCTCCATACCCTTCCATTCCTCTGATATTTCTTCCTCATTTTCCTTTCCACCCACTATATCTATAATATTATATAACAAACTAAGAAAAAACACACCAAGGGAAATTTACTAGTCACGTTTCAACAAAGTCAAGAACAAAAGGACCTACTAAGTACAAACTTACTTGCATATCAGTTGAAGGATTCCAATCAGGGTCGAAGATGATCACCCTATTTGCACCTGTAAGATTTGTCCCTAAACCCCCAACTTTGGTTGTCAAAATGAAAACAAATATCTCGTTTGAGGCATTAAATTCATCTATTAAAGCCATTCTATATTTGACGGGAGTGTGACCATCCATTCTCCGGTAAACATGACCAGAAGTAGTCAAAAAATTCTCAAAAATGTCAAGCATTTGTTGGGTTTGACAGAAAAGAAGAACACGGTGACCTTGTTCCTTCCAAACATTAAGCACCTGAGCTACAACTTTCATTTTCCCACTACGTTCTGGATTTCCATAATCTGGATTACTTAAGGCATGGTCCCTTTCAAGTAGGTCAGGATGGTTGCAGATCTTGCGCATTACATCAATCCCAGACAGAGAATTCCGGTTTCCATCCAATATTTCCTCCACTTCAGTGCTTGCTAAAAATGCCCTGTAAGAAGATACTTGCTCTGGTGTAAGACTGCAAAATAAAACATGCTCAGTTTTATTAGGAAGTTGAGCATTTACATCAGCCTTCATGCGTCGGAGAAGATATGGCATGATTAAATCACGAAGCACCACGGCACACCTGTAACACGGCAAAACTATATCAAATTCTTTGATATGGGGTCTGACCTACAAAACCAACTCAAATTCCCTAGATGAAATATCCTACCAATATAATTAAAACATTCATCTACAAGCTTTTTTTGCTTCAAGTTTCCATTACATGTAACGTGCTCAGATCTCAGACTCAGTAGATGAATCTGTTACCTAATCAATTAAATTGTATGTTCCGAAAATTACAGTTTACAAGATTCTGGAATATTTCCAGTCCTTCTCCAATGTTTTAACCACATATTGACTAAATTTAAGTATCATATGAATAACTGTTTCTGGACAAGAAATGTTTTTGACAGTAATTAACTAATTTTTGGATTGTAGTTTCCCACTTTTGTTAAACATTGGTCAATATACAACTGACGATAAAAAAACTAACCACCTTCACCCCATTTACCCTCAACTTGTAAATGGTGGATTTTACCCCTGGAAACAAATCAGAATATGATACATTTCCCCTACTATAGTGTTGTTCAAATTCGCAATGAAATTCAGTAGTTGACAGGGTGAATCGCACCAAACTGAAAGTTGATGGGAGCAAAGCAAATTGCTACAAACTTGTTAGAAATTCTAGTCTTAATTAGCACATTGGGGTAGTGGAGTGGGGGGTGGAGTGGGGGAGGGGGGGGGGGGGTTCCACAATATAATTGTAGATCAGCTAAATTTACCTTCTCCCTAACCAAAATAAAAAGAATATTGACCCACCTGTATGCTGTTGATACTTGTAAGGGTGTGGCATTTGCATATCCACCAACTCCTATTGGAACTGCAAATTCAGCTTCAAATACAGGTAAAACACCCAATTTTCCAGGAAAAACAAAATCAAACAATGACCAGAGTTCAGTCAGTTTGTTCTGAATAGGTGCACCAGTCATTATGATGCGGTGTACAGTTTGAAGCTGTTTGCATACGAGGGTGACTTCAGCATTCGGATTCCTTATTTTATGCCCTTCATCAAGAACTGCGTAGCCCCATTCAATGTCAAGCAATTGGTCCCCCAATATTCTGAGCTGCTCATAAGTGGTGATAAGTAATCCCGATTCAGATCTTGTGACACGATTTATCAGGGATTCCCATTTTCTTGAGTTTCCAGATGACATACTTCTCTCATTATCATTGTCATCTGAACTACTGTTTTCATAGTCTGATTCATCGGATTTGTCTTGCTTCTTTTTAGGGGCAGAATCCTGAGCAGAATCATGTAAAAGCTCTACATGGAATTTCGGGTACCACTTATTAGCTTCCCTTTTCCACTGTCGCAAGAGTGTAACAGGACAGACAATAATGCTGGGCTTGAACATACCACTGAAATGCAATGCACCCAGAAATGATAACACCTGGACAGTTTTACCAAGACCCATCTCATCACCAATAATTCCACCAGCTTTTTGACAATGTAATTCCCACAGCCATTGAACACCAACCTTTTGATAATCAAACAGAGCTTCAAATATGTTATCAGGGATTTTCAGCCCACCTTCTAATGTGACATAAGAAGATTCATGATCAGCAAGGTCATCTTGTGCTCCTAAATTTTCCTGATCGGAAGTATCCAAACAACCATTTGCATTTTCTGCAATACATTCAACTAATTGAGTTAATACAGCAAGCAAAGCAATGTAGAGGAGTGAAATGAAGTCAAGCCAGTTTGTGATGGATCACAAATCAACTTTGTCTCACACTGACAAAGGGCCAATATACATCTTTCAACTAATCAGCATTAATCATTATATTCTTGATAAAAGCAATATTAATCTATTCTAGGCCAAGATTAGATGTACAGGTCAGTGAACTATCAAGTATGTAAATTAACTATTCATGTATTACTCAGCAAAATTCAGATAAAAAAAAAAAGGGTGTTTCAAAACTGCATGCAACACACACATCCAACACAAAAAATCCGAGCAAAAGAAGACATATCACCATTCCAATATATATAAAAAACGCTAAAAACATATTATATGAAAAAAAACATATCGATTTTATATTCTTTTAAACAGAACCAACTGCAACTAGCTATGGTTAAAGACATTGTCAAGTCTCAGATGAAGTTGATAAGATCACAATCTGTTTCAGCTCCTCTAAGTCCAGAATCCAGATATATCACAGGCGTGCAAAATTGTACTTGCTAGGAAACTTAATGCGTTATAGGAACACCAAACAACTACCTTAATTTTTCAATTATTTTTTTCTATTCTCATGTGGTCCAGAATCCAGATAACTTGACCAACTTTTGGAATGAGAAAAGTCATTTAAAAACATACCACTATCTTCCAGCTGCATATCCTCACGAGAAACACGATTGGTCCATTGCCTACCAGGCAAAGGTCGCTTCCTTTTCCTTTTTGAATCTTTATTTGGCTCGGCCTCTCTATCTATAGGTTTGGAATATTTAAGAGGTTTTGTGAGCCTGCGAAAGGGAATAGTGGGTGCATCAAGCTTCGGTAAATCTCTAGACTCAAGCAGCTTGGTGGTGGGGCGAGCTTTCGCTGCCTCAGAAAATGATCTAGCAGCTCTTTCAACACTGGAAGAGACAAGATCACCATTGTTTTCTTGCTGTGCTGCAGCATGGCTAGCGGATGTTTCAGCATTATGACTAGCTGATGCTTCAGGTTGACTAAAGCGCCGCTCAAATCCCTTCAGCTTATGAAAAGGAGTTAAAATTCCTTTTCTGACCATTTCATCCCTTTCCTAAAACAAAAGAAGTAGAAAATTAGTTCTTCAATTTCTACATCACCAACTATATATCCTTCAAATTTAGCTCAACCGCAGCACTTCATAACATAAAAAATCGCATTTACAATATTGCAGAACAAGAAATAAGTTACATACTAGGACAAAAAAGCGGCAAAGATTAACAAATAACTCACGGTTTCAACAAAGCCAGCAGAAGCTGCATCCAAAACAGCGTCGAAATCAGCATCATCATTAAACGAGACCGTCTTAACTCGTTTCCCCGATTTTTTAGTCAACTTTTTATCTTCTTTAAGCTTCTTCTTCGGCCTCGTGTCTTCCTTAACTAAACTCCGAAGCAGAGTCTTCCGCAAATTGGCAAGCTCTTCCTCTAGCTGAGCCTTCGTGTTCTTTTCACACAAACTGGAAAGCTCATTCGTCAATTTAGCCCTAGTATTCTTCAAGCTCCTGAGCCTATCTGCAGCAAGAGCACGCTGAAGACTCGAACCATCACCACCACCACCACCAGGGGCATCACCCTCAGCAACCCCTCGCTCCGAGCTACCCTCACCACCACCATCTTTTTTCGGCTTCCGAATAGTGGAAGAAACCGCGCCTATTTCAAACTCCACCGCCCGCAGCTTCTGATGAAGCTCCGCTTTAGCAGTCGAAGATGGATCAAGAGGTTCCCGTGAATGAGAAGACT
The DNA here is from genome assembly GCF_012489685.1 of Lotus japonicus. Taxonomy (NCBI): domain Eukaryota; kingdom Viridiplantae; phylum Streptophyta; class Magnoliopsida; order Fabales; family Fabaceae; genus Lotus; species Lotus japonicus. The sequence goes on along the minus strand of NC_080045.1, from coordinate 40,598,995 downwards.
CTTCTTCCTTGGTGTTGCTCCCTTCACCTTCAGTAGTAACAGTCACTGCAGCATCATTCCTAGCCTACAATAACAAACATCCTCAAAAAACTCAAATCATCCTAAGGTTTTGGTTTCATTCGATTGAACGACACTAAACACATGCAAATCAATTTCAACAAATTCAAATTCAAATGAAACAGAATGGGAATCACCTTTTCCAAAACATGGCGTTCGATGTCTTCGGGATTGGCAGACTTCACGCCCAAACTGGAGAGCAAAATTCGATCCTGCTCTTCCTCCATCGTCACATTAACAGTTTCTTCTTCTTCTTGTTGTTCTTGTTCTGGTTATCATCAACTGAGAAATAGATGAAAATGTAGAAGGTTTTCAGTCACCATAGGAATGAAGATGAAGCTTGTTTTCGTCTCCGATTCCGGTTTCCGGCGGAGGGAGGAGCGGTGGTTAGCGGCGGCGTCTTGCTTCTTGCTCACGACTGATTGCCCTGACGCCGTTTCACTGCAACCCTTGATTTTGATTTTTGATCCTCCCTCGGTGGTTTATGTTTATATCATTCACTTGTTTAAGATGAATGACATTACCCTCATGGAGGAGCAATTTTTTGTTTGGTAAGTAGAGATGAAATGGTTTGTGAGGGTAGACTTCATTTGATTAATTTTTTTATACATCGGAAAATAACAAAACACTAGACCAAACTACACTGCAATGAGAGAATCCATGAGTAAAATAACCTCCACTTCGGGGGAGGAGCTACTCATAAATTAGTCTTGGCGTACGCAACACGGAACCCCTCTTAGCCAACCAATTCGCGCGCTTAATTGTTTTCTCGACTGCACCAAAAGATGTCCATCCGCCAATCACGATCTAACATTTCCCAAATGTCTCTAATAATACCATCATAAATTAGATCATGTGCTCTAACAGGAGCGGTCACCAGCTTAACCAACTCAAGACAATCCGACTCACATATGAACTCTCGAACTTCTCTGTCCCACGCAATAATCCGACTCACATTAAAATTTTCTATTTTATTTTAATTAAAATTAAAAAAATGTCACATGTGATTTAATGTCAAGCGTAAAACTTTATTATACTTGTTGTGGTATCCATTAATAATGATAGATTAAAGTTACAATTAACACCAAACGACACTTACATAATGAAGAACAAACTATTTTTTAGTTGTAAAAAGGAAAGAAATAAACAAATTATTTAATACATAAGAGCAATATCACAATGTTTTAAAATAAACAAACATAGCATGCTTGCTCGAAAAATTACCATTTAAACAAAAATATCAAAGAAAAACCGACGAAGAAATACAAAAAAAAAAAAAACTACTCAACCATATTTGACATCTAAATTAAACATCAATTTAATATTTTTTTATATCCATTAATAGTTTTCTTGCTCTTTTTTTCGGGGCAATCCGTCGTAGCCTAGTGTTGTTGCAATAGAGGTCAATCAAATGACAAGCACCTTAGTTGCACTAAAATCAAGCTTAAAATGGATGTATGGCTCAACCAATATTTTTTGAGGATGGAATATTTTTGGCATAAGTACCTCATTTGAGAGATTGAGATACCAAAATATGAATTTAAATAGTCTTCCTTTAGAACCTTGAACGTTGATTGAATGATGTTCTTCTTCTTGATCAACATAATTTGGTTGGACCTGATGTGTTTTTCAATAAGAGCCTTTCTTGAACGCGCATGATCTTCCTTTTGAATTAGTCTAATGTTTAGCTTCAACATATGTTCTTCACAAGAGCATTGATCAACAATGCCTTAGCTTCCGACGAGCACTTTAGAATGATGATATTGCTTGAGTAGATTTTCTACAAAGTAGTTCAAGGCAGATATTACCAAAAAAAAATTGTTATCATTGGTTTGATTATTAACTATCGAAACATAAAGAGTGTTTCTCATAAGAAAACATAATTTCTTATGAGGAAGCTCAATCATGAAAATGTAACTATGTTTTCCTTATCTATTTAACAACAACTAAGAAAATTTAATATTTTTCTCAACTCTTACATAAAGTTCTTGTTTTGGCAATTCGAAAGTTGGAGACAGATTTTTACCAATGAATCAGTGATTAGTAGTTGGTTCAAGAGGATGATCAGCCACACTGGGACTGAGACACGACCCAGACTCCTACGGGAGGCAGTAGTGAGGAATTTTCCGCAGTAGGTAAAATACTGACGGAACAATAAAACTATTAGCTTGAGAACCTTCAAGTTCCTCCTTTCTTTTCTTTCTTGGCCTATATAATTGTATAGTTTTGCCTTCAACTCTAAATTTGGGGTTCAAGTCACTAGACATTATTTCATAATTCATATTAGTATAAAACTCAATGTTAAGAAAACCGGACCGGACCGGCCAGTTTAATCGGTTTAATCGAGAACCGGACATGGTACCAGTCCGGAACTCTTTAAAAACCGCTGGAAGATAAACCGGAATTAAACCGTTCAAATCGGCCATAAACCGGTAAAACCGGTTGCCCAACGGTTAAACCGATGCATTCTAAAATTATAATATGTTTTTTTTTTCTCTCTTTCCTTAACTTTTCTCTCTCACAATCTCGATTGCCGGTGCATTCTTTAACTGAAAAGGCAACTTTTCAAAACTTTCTTCTGCCAAAGTCAATATTTCCTCTCTCATCATTATTCTAATCTTGAAAAATGGGAAAGATTAAATATTTTTAAAAATCTTTGCCCTTCCAATGTATATAAACTTACTTTGCCAGTTCATTTACCAATTGAAAGGGGTGGTAGGTGGAGGCTTGGGAGTGGAACTTCGATGGATATCTTGCATGATGCTTGGCTTCCAAACAGTGCTCCTTTGGTTTACTGTGAGGACCTTTTTGTTGATTTGCAACTGAAAAAGGTGGCAGACTTGATAGAAAATGGGAGATGGAATGAGAATTTGGTGAGTATGGTGTTCAGTCCAGCTACTACAGCAGTGTTTCTTGCTGTCTCGTTGCCTTTACAGAGCTATGAAGATTGTCTTTTTTTGGCCAGGATCGAGTGATGGGTGGTATTCCTCTAAATCTGGTTATGAATTTATTCGGTTGGAGAACAAGTCCTTGTTACCGTCGACATCTCCAGCTGCAGCGGTGCCAAGCCTGATTTGGAAGACGGTGTGGTCAGCTTCTTCCCTACCTCGCTGCAAGGAGGTTATGTGGAGAGCTTGTGCGGGCTACCTCCCAGTGAGATCAGCGCTTAAACGGAGGGGACTGGATGTTGATCCGTCAAGTCCTTGGAGCGGTTTGGAGGATGAAGCAGAGGTACATGTTTTACTTACATGCCCAGCTATTTTGCGTGTCTGGTTCGCGGTCATGGGTCTTGGGGCAGTGGAAAACTTGGCTTTTCATGAGGTGGTGGCTCGGATTTGGGATGGGGCGAGTGAGGAAGTTGTGGGAAAATTCATTACGCTGGTTTATGTGATATGGGAAGCAAGGAATGCTTTGTTGTTTCAACAACATGAGCTCTCAATTGGACATATACTTCATCGAGTGGCATCCTTGGAAGCTTTGCCTCGACCAACAAGCGTGCAACGTAGCCCAAGGTCTAATGCTGTGGTATGGACACGTCCAGCTGCGGGTTGGATAAAGATAAACTTGGATGCTTCTGTCCGGCGAGCTTTGGCAGGTTTCGGGATGGTGGCGCGGGACGAGGATGGTGCTTTATTGGCGACAGCAACCTTTGCTCCGGTTATGGTGCAATCCGCAGGCTTTGCGGAGGCTCTTTGCTTACGCTGGGCAATGAGGCTTGCTCTTGATCTTGGATTCTTCACCGTTTGCTTTGAGACAGATTTGTTGCAGCTCTACCAGTGGTGGCGGCGTCGTTCCAAAGGCTCATCATATCTTGATTTGATTATTTCAGATTATCGTAATTTAGCTTTATCTTTTGCAAACTTTGATGTTTTATTTGTTCGTCGTTCCGACAATCGTGCCGCTGACTTCTTAGCCCGGGGGACATCCTCTTTTTTGGTTTGGATAGAGGAAGCCCCCCCCCAACCTTGATGCTTTTGTTACTGCTGATGCTTTGACTTCTATGCCAGCTTGATTTAATGGATTTATGTTACTTACAAAAAAAAAATGTCACTTGCCAATTTTTTGTTTTCTTGCACAAACTTACCAATGAACCATCTGGTTTCGTTTTTTTTTTTAATTTAATAGTATATACTAAAACATATATATATAACATTTGTTAACTTTATGAAACTTTAATATTATTTTGTCTGCTTGATATCTTTTACTATTATATGTAATTAAACTTAAATTTGGGTATAAATTTAGAAATAATAAGATAAGTATTAGTATTAAATATTATATTAAATATTATTTTATTAGTAACGGTTCGACCCTGGTTCATTTATGGTTGAACTTTTGAACCTTAAACCAGTACTTTCACCGGTTCAATGATCGGACCGGTTTTCTAAACATTGATAAAACTTTAACATATCATTTTAGTTTTTTTATCATTTCATGTTGATATGATGTGGCTTTAGTATTCTTATATCACCTAATTCAAATATGCTTTGGTTCAGAAGTGCCCGATATGGCCTTCAGTATGGAGACGCGGAGGTTTTCCCATGAGATGGCTTCTTTGAGGAGTATTGGTGGGCTTGGCAACCTCTTTCCCCTTGGTTGCTCGGGCTCAGGTCGATCTAGAGCGGGTGGTCTTTGTCTTTTTTGGCGAGAGGGGTTGGAGGTGGAATTTATTAGCTCTTCACTCAATCACATTCTATGTATGGTGACAGACCCAGATACTAGCTCCAGTGTTCAGGTTCTTGCAATTTATGGGTGGCCAGAGGAGCATAACAAATGGCGCACGTGGGATTTAGTGAGGAGATACAAACCAGATGATTCGGTTCCGTGGTTATGCATTGGCGATTTTAATGAGGTACTGTGTCCCAATGATAAATTGGGGGGAGGCCCAGTTGATGTGGCGCGCTTGCAGGATTGTGCTAGAACTATAGCGGATTGTGGTTTGAGAGATGTTGGCTACTCCGGTTACCGTTTTACTTGGTCTAATAAACGCAAGGCTCCGGATACTGTGGAGGAGCGGTTGGATTACGCCTTAGTAAATGACAAGTGGCTTGAACAATGGCCGGTGTCTCATGTTTCTCACCTTCCGAGATACAGATCGGACCATAACCCCATTCGCATGTGGTTTGGTGTTCGACGTAAGCAGGAGGAGACCAGACGTGAGAGAATGTTTCGCTTTGAGGAGGTTTGGCTCCAAAAAAATGAGGAGTGCATGGAGGTTGTCGCGGAGGCTTGGAGCTCTGGGGGAGGGAGCTGTATTGATCGGCTTGCTTCGGTAGGCCAACACTTGGGCTCGTGGGGACGGGAGGCCTTTGGGGATGTCTCAGGGAAAGTGGCTGATTTACGGGTAAAGCTCCAAGCCTTACAGAGACGTGTACAATCTGAGCAAGTGGTAGAAGAAACAACAACGGTGGAGGGGCAACTAGACGCTTTGTTGGAACAGGAAGAGATTGTTTGGTGTCAAAGGTCCAGGGCAACTTGGCTTAGACATGGTGATAGAAATACGGGTTTCTTCCACAGGAAAGCTTCCCAACGCAGGAAGCGCAATTCAATTGAAGAAATCGAAACTGAGGATGGCAGAACAGTGGACGAGGTCAAGGACATTTACCGTGTTTTAGCTGACTATTTTATGTCTCTCTTTTCCTCTGCAGGTCCTATTGATATTGACTCAGTGACCTCCCTAGTCGCAGGACGACTAACAGCTCACCATCTGGGGATCCTCACTAGGCCTTTCACAAAAGAGGATGTTGAGGAGGCTTTATTCCAAATGCACCCAAATAAGGCTCCAGGCGCTGATGGATTGCCAGCTTTGTTTTATCATAAGTTTTGGCATATTATTGGTGAGGACATATCTCAGTTCTGTCTTCATGTCTTACATGGCTCTATATCACCAGGTATTATAAATCGAACTTTGTTAGTGCTTATTCCTAAGGTTAAAAAACCTTTGCATGCTAACCAGTTCAGGCCCATTAGTCTTTGTAATGTTATCTTTAAGATTATCACTAAGACTATGGCGAACAGATTAAAATTAATCTTGCCGGATATTATTTGTGAGGCCCAGAGTGCTTTTGACCCTGGTCGTTTGATCACGGATAACGCTCTCGTGGCGTTTGAATGTTTTCACTTTATGAAAAAGAAAACAAGTGGTCGTAATGGCGTTCTGGCTCTAAAGCTTGATATGTCCAAAGCTTATGATAGAGTTGAGTGGCCTTTTTTGGCGAGTGTTTTAACACAGATGGGATTCCCTCTCTCTTGGGTCAACCTCATTATGAGTTGTGTAACCACAGTGAATTTCTCTATTTTACTAAACGGAGCGCCCCAAACCCCCTTTGCCCCGGGGAGAGGGTTGCGACAGGGTGACCCCTTGTCCCCTTATCTATTCATCCTTTGTGGTGAGGTTTTCTCTGCGCTTATTAATAAAGCAGTAATGTCCTCTTCTTTACATGGTGTTAAGGTAGCTCGATCAGCACCTGTGATTTCTCACTTACTTTTTGCAGATGATAGTGTAATCTTTGCAAAAGCTACGCCAGAGGAGGTGGAGAGTGTGAAGGAAATTCTTTCAACTTACGAGCGAGTTTCAGGACAAGTCATTAACCTTGACAAGTCAACGCTCACATGTAGCCGAAACGTGCCAGATAATTGTTTTAATCACCTTAAAGGGTTAATGAATGTGAAGGCTGTTGAGCATTTTGACAAGTATTTGGGTCTACCAACCATTATTGGTAAGTCAAAGACCCAAATTTTTAACTTTGTTAAGGAGCGGGTTTGGAAGAAACTCAAAGGTTGGAAAAAAAGAGTTTTATCCAGGGCTGGACGAGAGGTGCTATTGAAGGCGGTTGCACAGGCGATTCCATCTTATGTGATGTCATGTTTCCTCCTTCCGGATGGTTTATGTTCTCAAATTGAATCCATGATAAGCAGGTTCTATTGGGGTGGTGATGTTGACAATCGATGTGTTCATTGGCTCAAATGGGATTCTCTTTGCCAACCCAAATGCAAGGGTGGCTTGGGTTTCCGAGATTTTAAAGCTTTTAACATCGCTTTGGTGGGGAAGAACTGGTGGCGAATCATGTCGAAGCCAAATACTATGCTGGCACGGGTTTACAAGTCTGTATATTTCCCACGACAAACAATCTTTGGAGCTAAGAAGGGTTATAGACCAAGCTATGCATGGTCTAGCTTGTTGGGATCAGCTTGGGTCTTTGAGCAAGGAGGACTTTGGAGAGTTGGGGATGGCAAAACGATTAGAGCTTGGGACGATAAATGGATCCCTTCCTCAACCCCAATGGTGTACCGCGAGGATGTGGCAGCGGATCTTCATGTCACTCATGTGTCGGATTTAATGCTTCCAAATGGAGGGGGGTGGGACCGTGACAAGGTTGAGTTCCTTTGCTGGCCACCTACTGCAACAACTATCCTTTCTGTCCCCGTGCCCATGTATCATCAGGAGGATAGCTTTTTCTGGCCAGCTACTGTTGATGGATGCTACTCCTCCAAAACAGGTTACCAATTCATCCGAAATCAGCATCATGCGCGTGTGGCATCGGGCTCTTCAGCTCCAGCTATGAGGCCAGCTCTTTGGTTGAAACTTTGGAAGGCAGAGGTAGCACCGAGGTGCTGCGAAACGGCATGGCGAGCATGCCTCAACTTGCTACCTGTTCGTGCGTTATTAAACAGTCGAGGAGTGGCAACGGATCCATTGTGCCCTCGGTGTTTAGCGGCCCCGGAAACACATGAGCATGCTCTCTTTTTTTGTCCGTTTATCAAACAGGTCTGGTTTGCCTCTCCGCTGGGGTTTCGTCTTCATGAGGAGTGCTCGGTGCAAGAATTTTTTACTGAATTTCTGGGTGCAGCTGATTGTAATGGCATTGGTATGTTTTTCTCCATCTTATATTCAGTGTGGCAGGCACGTAATGATCTTCTCTTCAGCGCGAAGCTAAGCTCTGTTGATCAGATCCTGTTGCGAGAGTCTAGCCTTCGCCCGTCGAGCAACCAGTTAACTGCTCCTCACCGCCATGGCCGCGAGCATGTTTCTTCATGGCGTCGACCAGCTGCAGGAATTTTTAAAGTGAACTTTGATGCTTCCTTACTGCAATCTCATGAGGCTGGGTTCGGGTTTATAGCAAGGAACAAGGAGGGGGAGGTCTTGGCTGCTGCTACATCGACCATGGGCCCGGTTCTTTCATCGGTTTTGGCAGAAGCACTAGCTTTGCGCTGGGCCTTGGGGTTGGCAAAGGAATTGGGGTTTCGCCGCATCTGGGTTGAGACGGATTGCTTGGTGCTATACAACTATTGGGAACGTAGAGAGGGTGGCTTCTCCCATTTGGAAACAGTTGTTAAGGATTGTCGTTTACTGCTTTGTAATTTTGATGTTTTTACTTTTACTTTCGTTCGTAGGACCGGCAATTCTGTTGCCGACGCGTTGGCAAAACTTGCTTTTCGTTTAGGCTGTTTGGTTTGGATTGAAGAGGCTCCGTTGGAGGTTTCCTCTCTCATCCAGGATGATGTTTTTGCCTCGGTGGCTTCTTCTCTTTGAATGAAACCCAATTTCAAAAAAATATGCTTTGGTTCATGACTTTCGTCCATAAATGGTACGCCAATCGGGGTAAGAGAAGCATGGACCCTCCAAGGACAATCGTTCGAAGGACAAGTGCTTTTTCATTTTTCACCCTTAATGTTGAAATTCTCTTGAATGATAAAATTTCCCAATACATTTTTTAACTCATTTACATGGACAAATAACATGAAACTTTCTAATTGAACCTTACCATTATCATTTGAACTCAATATTTTCCCTTTTACATTTTTAACATCAAGAAATTCTTGCTTTTCCATATCACCATCACTTGCAGAATTAATTTTCTCCCTCATCCGTGACAATTTCTACTTCACTTTATTCATGAGTATTCCTCATCATCCATGCCTTCACTATCTTCACATTCTTCACCTTCGTTAGTGCATAATTGTTCAATGGAAGTTCTTTCGTATCACGCTTATTTCTAAGGCATGTGTCATCTTCATTATAAGGTGTCGAATGACCATAAGTTGACACTGAAAAGGGATTGTGTTTCTAATGACAATATTTTTTTAAAAGCAAAAAAATGTATTGATCACAACTTTGAGAATAAAGCTAAGAAAGAAACAAAGCAGGCAAGACAGATTAGTAATAACAAAAAGCTGATCACCCCAACGTGAAATACGGTCCCCAAAAGAAACCAAACCAAAAAGCTATACAACTACCAAGAACCTTACCCCAACCAAAAAAGAAAAGGAAACCCAACATAGCAAAGACCAACCCAAAATCTAAAAGACCAAAGCTATAGAACAAAAGGGCTCAAAGGCCAAAAGACGACCCACCACAACAACAATAAAGGATAAAACACCCAGCTCCGATCAGAAACACCAAGCCATCATCCACCACCCCTAAGGAGGCCTATGAGTTTGGATTTGTGCCGTAATTTGATTCAAAACAATCAAATATGTACAATCATACCTCATGCTCAAGTAATTACCCATCGACAAAACACTCCTCGCCCTAGTCATAACATCCTATGGTTCTAAAAACTCTATCGCCAAAAGCATCAACTAATTCCCTTCGTGAGCCTCCAGAGAGGTTGGGGCTTCTACTACATCTTAGCCACTTGGAATCTCATCTTAGACCTTTTTCTTCTTGTCCCTCTTATCAACTTTCCTGGGTATCCCCCTAGGAATAAGGGCTTTATCCTTATACGTAGAGGATAATAAAGCCAACTTCATGGGTCGTCCATGACACCTATGGGTAATCAAACTCAAATCCTTCCTGATCAGATAACTCCTTAAAACCTCCCTAACAACCTGATACCTCTCACCGTCAAGCCCCCCTCGTCTTCAAGTACAAAACCTTCTATCTGGGTCAAATCTTCAGAAAACTGCGACTGAATCACTTCTCCAAAAACCTGCATCTCCAAACTCTCTAGTCGAAAGCAGTCCAAAAAAAAAATATCATCCAATACAAACCTCTCATCATAGCCAGAAAAAAGAGGGAGTCGCTAAAAACTCATCCAAGAAGCGTGACTCATCACCAACCTGATAGGAGCCAGAGGCCAAGAGTTTAGAAAAAACACATCAATTGGAATCCTAGCATATTGAGAAGCATCCCTAGCAAAACTGGAGTCCAAGAGCACATCAACTTCCTCACTAACATTCATACACACACTTCCTCTCCCTTAGCAACACATATCGCTTATGTTCCAACAAAAATATTTACTACCTTTTGAGAAGCCAAATAATCCAATGAGATACCTCCTGTCGTCGCCATCCAATGGGGTTTAGCCAACGCCACAAATAAGGATGCTCCACCCACTCTAATACCATCAGAACATTTGATCGCCTCAGCCGCAACATTCAAAGAAGAATAACGCACAAACCCAAAACGGAATCGACGACCCAACCTCTTTTTCCCTACATAAACACATTCACCAATTTCCCATATTGTGGGAAGAGATATCTGATATGAAAATAACCAACCATCTCCCTAATACCATAGACAAAGAGAGAAACGCAAGACCTCCCAACCCTGGTGGAACCTTGGCTAAAGACTACTCCCACTCCATCATTCTTTTGTCACACCATCCTCGTTATCATCATCGTCATCCCCTTCAAGGGATGACCTCAGACCAACAACAACACCTTCCAATACCACCATACAGAGATTGGGGCAAGGGAACCCTACGAAAGCACGCTGATGCAAAAGGGGGAAAGAGAACAAGACCAACACAGAAGAAACAGAGGTGTAGAAACCGAAACATGTCGCAAGAAAAAGAGCTTCTGATGCGCTGAGGAAGGCCCCATGAAGTAAAACGCGACAAAAGGATGCAAAAGAAGTAAGATACGAACGACATGAGCTTGAGACCAAGTAGTCGTCGCCCTGAACAGTTGCTGGATCTAAACCCTTAACAAATCGAGACAAGCCAAATCAAAGCAGGAAATAGAGCGGAGAAATCGAGCAAGAAAATAAAATACGGATGCTTGGAACATGATCAATCGTAATATATTTCTAATAGTGTTTGATGTATTTTAATTGCTCTCACAATTTCGAGTCGGGTATCTTCTTTATGGGCAAAATAACTCTCCCTACCAAATATTTAACGCATCTTGATTCACAGGGGCTCGAACTACTTAAACGAAAACAACTCCGATTAGATTAAGTGATTTAAAGAGTATATATATTTTAAATTAAGGTGAGTGAAGTGCATTTTACTCAAAAATTAATTAAATTACTTAAATAATAAAATACTCATGGGAGCACATTCATCATGGGAATTTTGCATAATTGAAGTTGCTCCAACTAAAGTAGGCGAAGAGGCGACGTGGATAGATGTTGATTCTCTCATTCTTTCAACTTTCAACAACCATCACAGGCACTAACGTGTAACTTTTCTATGGGCGCCACATTGGAACTCTTAAACTTTAAAAACAGACACAACAAAGCTCTGATCTGAACAAACCACCATCATCTCCATTCACACCAGTTGCTGCAACAATGGCCATACAAGATTCAGAACGTTCCGGCGGAGGAGGAATCCGAGTCCAGGGCATGCAATTCACCTACCCAGGCCAACAACCACCGCTCTTCCTCGACTTCCACCTCGACGTCTCTCCCGGATCGCGATGTCTCCTCCTCGGCGCCAACGGATCCGGTAAAACCACCTTGCTCAAGATTCTCGCCGGGAAACACATGGTTGGAGGCAGAGACGTTGTCCGCGTGCTCAATGGTTCCGCTTTTCATGACACTCAGCTTGTTTGTAGCGGTGATCTCTCTTATCTCGGTGGATCCTGGAGTAAAACCATTGGCTGCGCTGTGAGTATATTATGTTTTTTCTCAATTTGGTTCTCAAATTGGGGATAATGTTGTTGTGTTACTCAATTGGTTAAAATGAAATGCTTGTTAATTGTTGTTGTATGTTGTTATGTAGATTTGACTTGAATAGTAAACAGAAATTGGGTTAAAACTCACTAAATTGGCCAAAAGTATGATACAATGTGGTAAAAGTTAGAAGTTCCATTTATAAGATTCCCAATAGAAACAAAGCTAGATATGACTTATGAGTGAATTACTTTCTTGGGAATAGATTATACCTGGGAATATTTTCGATAATTTGGGAATGTTGTATACGTTGAAACTGTCAAGCAACCAATTATCCCAACAGCTTAAGCTTTCGCAAGAGCCATTTGGCCTTGAAGTGTGGATAAATGCACACGCCCACCTACCTTGAGCTTAATTAAATTCCACTTTTTAATTAGAAAGTGAGGGGAGCAAGGGTCGAACTCTGGACCGCTTGGTCATTGAGGCTCTGATACTATGTCAATCAATCAATTATCCCAAAAGCTAAAGCTGTTGGGTAAGGGCCACTTTAATGGTTTTATATTATATTCTAACAGAAACAAACACACTCTAAGTGTTCCGAACAATTCTTGGCCCCTAAGCTTCAAGAGTACATCTTACTTTAGTGACTAGTCATTATATTTGCCAATTTTTCCTTTGTGTCACAGTATACCAGCTCCATAATACTGGCCTTTGCAAGTTCACGAAGGAAGTGACCACTAAACACATATCAATTATCATTATGTACTTGTTGCGAATGTGATCATGCATAGCTGGATTCTTTTATAGTTCGATTGCAGGGCTACTATCAATTAATACTAGTTGTCTGATCTAGTTTTCCTGACCAGTTTCAACCGTACTGCCTAACATGCATAAGAAGCTGTATAAAGTAACTCTGATTCTATAGTAGAGAGGCTAACAACTGGTTACATATTCGATGACCAACGTACTGCTGCAGAATTCGTAATAAACACAGAGCCTAAAGTTCTCTTTCTATCTTCTAAAACCCCAACATAGTCACTGTCATTGTTAGCGATAACTTAAGAATCTCCTCCCTTTCTGTAGAAAATTCCCAACTCAGTTGTTGTTCTTAAATATCTAAGCACACTTTTTCCTGCCAGTAAGTGAAGCTCACTAGGTTTCCCCATATTATATATATACTAGTAAAGTAAGACTCACCACAAACATTATGTCAGGTTAAGTAGTTTTCTGATACATGAGATTACCGGCAGTCTGTTTAAAAGTTAAAACATGTCTTTCACATTCCCTTTAACCCCCATCTTCATCTTCACAAAACTACTTTTGTCCATAAAAATATTTGTAACACCTCCAATGCACACTGAGAAAAACTCCATTTGACCTTTGCAAGACTTCAAGACCATTAGACCAAAGAATTACCTCATTTTACACAGATCTGTAATGTTAAACTCATGTTTCTAGTAATTTTTGAACTTTACAAACAAACATCAATCCGTCCTTCATAGTAATGATGAGATTTCAACGTACAAACTTATAATTAACCTTTTGCCATTTGCTTTTGTTATGATGAGATTTCAACGTACAAACTTTTAAGGTGTGTTCATATTCACACTTCTCAAGAATTTCCCTCAAAAAATAAGCTTTGATACAACTGTACCGAGCGTGTGATGTTTGTGTAAGACCATAAAGTGCCTTTTTTAAACCTTCTGTTCAATTCCCTTTTCTTTATAGCCACATGGCTGTTCCCTAGAGATTCATTCAATTTACCATGTTTGATGTAGATTTTACATCTAGCTGATAAGTAATCCATTCTTTTTGACCTGCAAGTGCTACCACTAAATGGATAGTGTCCATGTATGCCACTAGTGCAAATATTTCTGTTCAGTCCATCCCATAGTGTTGAGCATACCCTTTTACTACAAGTCAAGCCTTGTATTTGAGCAGACCCACTTCACTCCAACTTTTCCTCCCTCAAGCTAATTTGTCAATTCCCACATACTATTTTTTCTATCCCTTCTATTGTTGCATTCATAGCTCTGCTCCATTTTTACTTTCGACAACGTCTTCAAAGTAAATAGGATGTACTGCAACAACAAAATACACAAATATGCTTCCTTATCTTCATTTGAAAGTCCATCTCTAATTTCATAATTTGTCATCCAAATTGGTGGTCTATTATTCCTCCTTTAGTTTGAGAATAAAGGGATTTCTTCAGTTAAAGAATCAAATTAAGAATTTACCACATCTTCCACATAAGCATCAAAATCAGGTTCCCTTCCTTCTTCACTTTCATCAATTGCAGCGGCTACTTCTTCTTGATCACCCAATTCCAAATCACTAGTAATTGCTTCTTCAAACTTATCCCAATTTCAATGCTTGTCTTCCCCAAATATAGCATGTTTGCTGATTATGATCCTTTGTGATGAGAGTGGATCATAAACTCTATAAGCCTTTGTCTCTTAACTAACTCTTGGCAGAACACAACTTATCATATATTTTAGATCTCTTATTGTCTAGCACATGAACATGAGAGGTACATCTAAAAACTTGAAGGTTTGATTTCACTCCAAGCTTCTTCTGGGGTCTTTTGTCTCACTGCCAAAGTTCAATTTCGACTTGACAATCTACTGTTCATTTGACTGCGTCTGGCCAAAAAAATTCTTTGGTATTTTCTTCTTTGACAGCATACTATGAACTGTGTTCATAATAGTTCTATTCTTTCACTTGGAAACTTGGTTTTGTTGTGGCATGTATGCAGCAGCCAATTGTCTTTGTATACCTTGCATATCACAAAAATGGATAAACTCATGTCATAGAAATTCTCCACCTTGATCAGTGCATAATGCTGTAGTAAATAAATTAGTTTCCTGTTTTTATTTATACTTTGATCAATTTCATGTCAAATATTAATGTTGTTTATATCCAGGGAGAAATTCCACTTCAAGGAGACTTTTCTGCTGAGCATATGATCTTTGGAGGTGGGTTTTCAAACAGTTTTCTTTGTTACAAAATACCACTAGATATCCATTTTTTTATTTCTAAATGCCATGTGAGAAGTTAATCATACCCCCATCTTGGAGTCCTCCAAGAAGACCTATTATGTATATATATGGAAATTTGAATAAAGCTATTCTTTAGTCTTGATGTATAGCAGAAAGTAAGATGTTCCCTACTTTTGACAGTTGAGGGCGCTGATCCTGACCGGAGAGATAGGTTGATTGAGCTGCTTGATATAGATCTGCAGTGGCGAATGCATAAGGTATCTGATGGGCAGCGACGTCGAGTACAAATCTGCCTTGGTCTTCTCCATCCATATAAGGTATCATGGATTTAAAAGCCTAGAGATTTTCTTCATGGTTGTTATGCTTTTGTATTTGTGCATGGTATGCCATTTACTTGTGGCATTTTTTAAAGGAAACAAAACTCTGAACTCTAATAATCCGCTAATGTCTTTTGAGCTTTTCTTCATATGTATTTAACGTTGCAGGTCAAATCAAACCAGATATATAACTGGAACCCTTGATTGACATTTCAGGTTCTCTTGCTGGATGAGGTGACTGTTGACCTGGATGTTGTTACTCGGATGGATTTATTGGATTTTTTTAAGGAAGAGTGTGAACAGGTATTCACTGCCTCTATCTATTTGCATGCTGAAATGGAGTAGGGAAATCTGCAACATTAGATGATAGCTGATCATAGTTGGAAATAATAATCACAGAAAATGTAATAATGAGTCCAATCTTCAAGTTTCTACAAGAGACAGGGTATTGTCCAAATATGCCTATTCAAAGCAATCATGGAAACTGTAATGCCTTAATAAATTACGATCACTTTGGGCGGTGATATGCCCATCTTGCGAAATGCAAAGGCTGGAAAATTGGGTTCAGGAACAATGATGATTTTCTTATGTTTTCTAATTTTTTTTGGCAGAGAGAAGCTACAATTGTTTATGCAACTCACATTTTTGATGGACTAGAGACATGGGCAACTCATTTGGCATATATACAAGAGGGTGAACTGAAGAGAACAGAAAAAATATCAGATGTGAACGAGTTGAAGTCTTCAGCTAATCTGCTGTCTGTTGTTGAGTCTTGGCTACGCGCCGAAACAAAGCTTGAAAAGAAGAACCCTACTTCCAACGTTCAAAAAACTTCTAGCTCTCCGTTCTTTTCATCTAGACACATGGCATACTATCGATAGTCTCTATTTACACAATTTTTTTATGAGAATAATTTGAGACAAATACAAGTAATTCATTCTGTTGAGCTTGTCAAGTTAGTGGTTGTTTTTACTTTAGGCTCTTCATTCTTCTGGAGGTAGCTAAACATGTAAACAAGCATGCTTGAATAATAGCTTTATAATTAGCTGGATGCGCCACAATATCACATGGGCATGGCTTTGGCCAATAATATGTATTCGTTTTCCATACCATAAAGGTATATAAATGAAATAAACTTGCACTAGATGTTTTTGGCAATATGTTGCGTCAGGATCCATGTTGGGATTATTCAAAGCTGGAAGTTTAGTTAGGAACCTGAAAACAACCTAAGGAGAATGGTGTTTTCTTCCCGGCCCCAATCCCAACCCCCCATGATTGAAATTATGTCCGAAGGACAATCAATAAGTGCTTATGTGTGGGTTGGCTTATTCGCAGTTCAAAGGAATTGTATATGGAGGTTCACAAAAAGTTGAGAGCATTTGTTTCTTGCATGTGAAGACATGGTCAAGACGGTATGGGAAGTGCGAGTCCTCCTAGGAAATGGGAACTTGTAGCTTAGTGAAAGTAAGAAATATCAAACTTCTTGTTGAGTACTTGAGTGACACGATAATATCACATAACAAAAATTGAAGTTGAGAGTAGAAATTGACATACAATATTTAAAATGGAAAACTCTCAATAGATAAGAGAAAGACCACGGACAACGTCAGAAAAAAAGTTATCACTACTAAGTAGGAGAGATTACAACATCTCTCTAAATCCATTAAAATAACACATTACACTCTTTTGAAGTAGGAGAAAACTCACTAAGAGAATTTCTTTACAAATGAGACATACATTGTTGGGTGATCAAAACTCATAGAGAATGCCTTTATTCGTATAAAAAATGATTGATGAACCACTCTATAGTGGCAAACACCTCAGATACCTATGTTTGTGGTCGTTTTAAATCGCCACAAAATGCGTTCTTTTCTTTTATTTTATTCCTGATTTTCACTTTGTGGCGATCTGAAACCACCACAAAAGTGAGTGTTCAAACACACACCGTGGTTCACGTATCACCACTGACCTATACAAATACAGTATAGGTATTTCACTAATTTTCCCAATTATTTTCACTGACACCTTCAAATGGAATTGTTGACTTCTATTCTCCCTATTCATTGTGAACATGGCTTTATGGGTACTGAATAATCTCCCATTTAAAGTCAATTTTAGGAGATTGTAAAATTTCTCTACCTTGCCACTTTCATGCTGCCAACAATAGTCATAGGATGACCTATTTGAAAACCTCACTACCCTTTCCACACAGCATATACTTATTTAATTTTATATTTTGATAATATTGGTGAAATTAAAACTTTTTAAAAATATTATTCTTTCTGACAAAATGATCAAGATTTAACATATTAGCAAGTACCAAATGAGATCTCCACACATAACGTAGAGCACTAGTGACATGCAAGGTCCACAACCTAAAAGTTAGGTTGATTAGGTTCATGTAATCCCTAAAACATTGCCACTATGTCTACACGTGAACAAGGCCAGCCAAGGCACACAAATAAGGTTTTGTTTGGTTGGAGGGAAGGAATGGGGGAAGGAAAGAAAACACGGAATTCGAGGTGTGAATTTAGATTAAAGTGTAGTCCAAATTCACACATCAAATTCCGTGTTTTCTTTCCTTCCCTCTTTCCTTCCCTCTAATGAAACAAAGCCAAGAGAAATGAAACTAACAACTGGCATGTCAAACACAAAGCACCGAAAAAAGTCCAAAAGACACCACATCCTACTCAATGTCCTCATTCCCCTCAAGCATGACCTCATGATCCATATCATCACCAGCTCCCATACGGGATGAAGTCGTAGCACAAGACAGACATGTTGGGGTTGATTGCAATGTAAGTCTCACATTGCTAATGAAGGAGAAAAAAGATCATGTTATGCATCTTTGAGAAGTCCCACATCGCTTAGATTAGTGAGGGGTGGGAGGGTCCAAGACTATATATAGGGATCTCAAGCTCCTTGTTTCAACACACCAAGACACCAGTAGCACATGAAAACACTTTAAGTTTATATTTGTGTTTTCTTTTTCTCTTATGCTCTTGTTTTAGAGCATTGTGAGATGTAGTTCAAATATTTACTTTGGAGAGTGTGGGTGTACTGGAGTCATGGGGTGGTTGAGAGTGAAGTCTATGTGTTGTAACAATTTTCACATATTGTTTATTCTCTGGTTGTCGGTTTTGACAACGACCGTGATTTTTTCTCTGGTTTTGGAGTTTTCACGTTATATTCTTGTGTTGTTGATTGTGCTCCTGGTTTATTTTTACTTCTTCAGCAGTGTTATTTCCTAACAGTGGTATCAGAGCTTCCAGTTCGATGGATATCACTTGGTGCGAAGGTGCTGAAGAAGTGGTCTGCAGCTGCGATGATGCTGTGATGGAGGAGTTGATGCAATCATGATTACACAAGGCGTTCTTGGCATTAGATTGTCCAGGTGGCACACGGGCATTGGTTGATATAGATGCAAGGTGTGTGGTTATAGCGTGCGGGCATTGGTTGGCATTGATGCAAGGTATGTGGTTATGTCGATGGCTGATGAACTTCCGGAGAAAGCCAACATGGAAGTTGCACCATAAATTTTCAGCAAGGTTTCGGCATGTGGAAATTCTTGGAATGGTTTAGTTCCAAGTGAAGAAAATTCTTGGGATGGTTTAGTTCCAAGTGTAATGAATTCTTTTATGGTGGAGTACGATAATTTAATTTGTCGGTATATAGACAATGAGAATTATGTTTGTCGGTGAAGACAATGATTGTCGGTATAGACAATAAAGATTTTTGGGGTTGATTGCAATGTAAGTCCCACATTGCTAATGAAGGAGAAAAAAGATCAAGTTATGCATCTTGGAGAAGTCCCACATCGCTTAGATTAGTGAGGGGTGGGAGGGTCCAAGACTATATATAGGGATCTCAAGCTCCTTGTTTCAACACACCAAAACACCAGTAGCACATGAAAACACTTTAAGTTTATATTTGTGTTTTCTTTTTCTCTTATGCTCTTGTTTTAGAGCATTGTGAGATGTAGTTCAAATATTTACTTTGGAGAGTGTGGGTGTACTGGGGTCATGGGGTGGTTGAGAGTGAAGTCTATGTGTTGTAACAATTTTCACATAGTGTTTATTCTCTGGTTGTCGGTTTTGACAACGACCGTGGTTTTTTCTCCGGTTTTGGAGTTTCCGCGTTATATTCTTGTGTTGTTGATTGTGCTCCTGGTTTATTTTTACTTCTTCAGCTGTGTTATTTCCTAACAAGACATGTAAGACCCCGAATTAAATAATTAGATTATTTATTTACTTTCGTCGTGTTGATTAATTAAGTAATTATATTTTATTGTTTTATGTTATTTTCATGACTCGAATCCTATTATGAGTCAAGAAAACTATTTATATAATAATTAAGTTCAAATTATGTTTAAGGTTGACACTGTAGTCAGCTTAAGTAATAGCACGAGCCATATTCGCACCCGACTACGGTCGAGAGTGTCCGAAAAAGGTTATATCCGCTCCTAGAGCACTGTTTAAGAGAACTTTAGAATTGAAGGGAGAATAAGAACCTCTAGGTATTTTTCCCATGACCAGTGTTTCGATACGAAACCCTGGACTGTACGCTTGTTAGGTTTTGCTTCCCGGAAGTTCGTCGAAGCTAGACTTTAACTTCTCGGGGACTTTAATTAAGACCCTGAATGAAGAGTTTTTGTATTCGGAGTTTCTAACGAAGTTTCCATCCGCGATGTCACAATTCTTTCAGCAATTGCGACATTTCTTCAGAAGGAAGTTTCTCCATCCGACGTCGACTGCAAAAAGTAGTTTTTTCGGCGTAAATCGACTCACACAGTCTTTGAGACGTTTTCCTCAATTAAAAGAACCTTGATTTGAGTTTCGACATTCTGTCGCCGAATACTCAATTTTTATCAGCAGATGAAAGTACCAAAACGACCGGAACTGCAAAATATCGATTTTTCGGATTTCCCCCTATCCTATAAAAAGGGAAAAAATGAGAAAATATCTCATTTTCTCCCAAAGTGGCCGAAGCTTAGAGAGAGAGAGAGAGTGGAGCAGAGCTCTTTCAATTCTTGCCCGATCGTCCTGATTTCGGAAGCTACACTTAGGCACAGAGGTAAGGATGCTTAATCTTACTTCTATTTCTGCTTTCTGTCGGCTTATTCTATCTATTTCTGTGTTCAAAGTTTTGAGCTTTTTGTAAAAATGTCTGATTACCTTGATTTTTCTTTCCAACTATCTTCTACTACAACTCAACATGCTATAATCACTGTCGGATCGTTCGGATTTTCACCGAGTCGCCGTAGATCTGAAAAACGGACTAAAAACTCATTTTCTTCACATGTGCTTACTTTCTTATCAAAAAGTCGCAACCAAGCTTAGTGCCCTTGAGATTAAGTGCTATAAACGTTGTTGTGAACAACCCCATCAATTTTGTTTTTCAGAATTTCAACTTTGAGTTTTTGGTCATTAATTCTTGACCAAAATACCCCTAATTCGTATTTTCAGTCGTTAAATTTTTCTGAGAGTTTCCCTGGCCAAGATATCACCTAAGAATACCTAGGAATATAACTAAATCGAAGAAAAAGTTCGGGAAACCCGATTTTTGAAAGTGGCCGAAACTTTTGTTGTTATGGTACCGTGTCCAAAAATAATTTTTGGGTTTGTAGGGCCTGGTCCATAGCGTAGCCCTCTCTGTTATCGAAATTTTGACTTTGGTTTCATGTCATTCCGAGTTCTGTAGCTCGAGTTATGCGCATTTTAGCGAAAACATGTCTTATTATCCATTCGTGCCTAAATGTCGAACTCTAGAGCTTCGAAAGCTTCTTTTCGGGTTTTGATAGTGTTATTAGTTGTATTGTTTCTTAGCGACTAAGCAATGATACTTTGCTTAAGGTTTGGAACGAGTTGAGCTGAGGAAAGAGACTTTGGAGCAATTGGTGAGGTTTCACAACTGAGGAGGACGCCCGGGGAACTTGCTGAGTTCGGGAGCTTTATTTTGGATTGGACTGAGATGTTGAGCTTGGATGAAGATATTGGCTACGGTAAGGGTAACTCGGTTTTAGTGCGTCTTTGAGTTTTGCATGCTTTTATCGCACTGCATGCGTTTGAGATGAAGATGTTTAATTTGATTGGCAATTGATTGAAATATTGACATGTTTTGCAATGTTGTATGCTTGCTTATGTTGAATGTTTTCTGAGGCTTGTGCCAAATGTTTTCTGGAGGCTTCGGCCGAGTGAACTTATTGAGACGTGTGTCTCCGATTTCTGAGAGGCTTCGCCCGTTTACTGGTTTCCGTCATTACTGCTTTTTAGTGGATATGACATGATTATGTTTTATAGCACTGAATTATTGTTTCATCGCTCAATAGAGCTTGATGTGTTTGTGAGAATGTTGTGATTATGAATAACATGTGATTATGTTGTTTTGATTATTGAATTTGAGATTGTTGTTTGAGTGACTACTGAGTTGGATGAGATGTTTTGACTTGCTTGAAGTGGCGATGAGGTGGGTTTGTCCCACGGGATTGTCCCGTCTGTCGAGGCGTTATAAAGTGGCAATGAGGTGGATTTGTCTCACGCGATTGTCCCGTCTTTTGAGACGTTAAAGTGGCGATGAGGTGGGTTTGTCCCACGGGATTGTCCCGTCTGTTGAGGCGTTATAAAGTGGCAATGAGGTGGATTTGTCCCACGCGATTGTCCCGTCTTTTGAGACGTTAAAGTGGCGATGAGGTGGGTTTGTCCCACAGGATTGTCCCGTCTTTTGAGACATTATAAAGTGGCGATGAGGTGGGTTTGTCCCGCGTGATTGTCCTGTCCTTTGAGACGCTAAAGTGGCGATGAGGTGGGTTTGTCCCACAGGATTGTCCCGTCTTTTGAGACATTATAAAGTGGCGATGAGGTGGGTTTGTCCCGCGTGATTGTCCTGTCCTTTGAGACGCTAAAGTGGCGATGAGGTGGGTTTGTCCCACGTGATTGTCCCGTCTTGCGAGACGTTATTGTTTGATTGATATTGTTGAGGTTATTGATATCCAAGTTGATTATATTGTTGGTTCTATTGATATCTAGGTTGGTTTATATTGTTTGCTTGACGATATCTGATTTGATTTATATTGTGGGTTTTGTTAATATATGAGTTGATTTGTATTGTTGGTTTTGTTGAAATTTGATCTACATCTATATTGTTGAAGTTATCGTTATCTGAATTAATCTATGCTGTTAAGTTATTGATTCCTGAGTTAATTTATGTTGTTAAGTTGTTGATATCTGAGTCAAAACCATATCGTTGATTTTGCTGATGTATGATTTGATTTCATGTTGTTGTATATATGTTGTCATCTATCTTAAAATTAAGTTGCTAGCTTATGTGCCAAGTATGCACTTAAATTTGAATAGCATGATTTTCTCTTTTATATGTGGTAGTTGTATGGAGTTAACCCTTTCTATTTGCTACTTGTTGTTTGGGCGCTTAACGCTATTAGGCGATGGAGAATCTTCGATGGAGCTTGACCTTCGTACAAGTCGGAGTGAAGAACTTGAAGAACTGTGGATAATTCGAAGAATAGAGTCGGGTGTAGGGCTAGAGCCTTGGGTTAGAGAGCTTACCGTTATTGGTTTAAGCTTGCATAATGATTTTAGAAATTTATATTTGGGGTTTCGGATACTCGCCTTGTTCAAGGCTAGATGTAATTTGATTTCAGTTAGGAGTAGGCATGACATGTTTCGGAAATACTTTGAGAGGAAAAAAAATAATACTCGTTTTATAAATTAAATCCTTTTGGAAAACATTGCATATTTATTTTATTAGATTGTTACCGTAACCCGCTGAAATTCAGGGCGTTACAAGACATAGCTAGAAGCACCTCCTATATATACTCCCAGACCGCAATGGAAACTAGGGTCTAACCCTCTTCCTAGCTAGGCATTTTCCTGAATATGGGTCCCTCCCCTCTAAGAGTAGAAGGGGGATTCCCATGAATGATATGCATGGTAGGTGTTGGAATGACAGCTAGAGTAGGAGTTGGAAGAAGGCTAAAACTGTGTGTCTAAAGAGGGGCATGTTATGATGTTATATTTATTTACAATTAATTCTCTTATGTGGATTAACATTTTCAATTAATTATAATTTTTTTTATCATTAATATTAATTATGTGAATTATTAATT
Source organism: Lotus japonicus (assembly GCF_012489685.1). Taxonomy (NCBI): domain Eukaryota; kingdom Viridiplantae; phylum Streptophyta; class Magnoliopsida; order Fabales; family Fabaceae; genus Lotus; species Lotus japonicus. The sequence continues at coordinate 40,575,658 of NC_080045.1, read as the reverse complement.
TAATTCTTTTACATGTATTTGTTAGGAGAAATGGAGAAGATGAGGAGAGAGCATAAGAGAAAGATGTGTTATGGTTTCATTGGAGGCAAAACAATAGTCTTCATTAGATACAATAAGCGACAAAGTAAAGTATAAATAGGCAAAGAGTAAAAGACTATTTTACCCATAAGACATAAATAATAAAATAAGGTAATATTATCTAACAGTATTATGATGGATGATAGATTAGACTTTTGTTAGTTATTAACTGAACTATGATGAGTAGTGCCAGTTAACTGCCCGATGAGAGTACCTTGGTTTCATCCGATGATATATAAATTGTTTCCCTATTAGACAGTACCTAGACTGCATTACCATCAGATAGAGAGCAGCTCTACTCTCTGACGTTCATGCTTCTCCTAAGGAACTAATAATAGAACCAAAATCATGCGTTTCTCAATCCTTCCAGGTGCACAATTCCTTTTACATTATTGAATCACACCATGTTGTAATTTGTATCTATGTCTATATGATTTATTTGGGTCAATTAAATTCAACAGGGCATGCGTACATCAAGAAGAGGTACATATGCGTCTGCAAGAACACAGAAACAAAATCTAACATCATGCCTACATATGTTCATAGTCTCGTATTCGGGTCAATGTCCCATTCACCGAGGAGCACAAAATCAACACGGATGGTGCAAACTGTTGGAATTAACATACTTGTATGGAATTAAAATATCCATAGAAATGAGAGTAAGATATCAACAAACATAATATAGTATACACATGTGCGATATTAAAGAAAAACATACATGTATCTCATTTAATTCGTCAAATCACATCACATTATAAAATGGGATAAACATGAAAACCATCCTTGAACTTTGAGCGAGATCTGATTTTTGTCCCTCGCCAGAAAATCTTCCTAAGGACGCCCTCAAGCTACGTTTTTTTTGGTTGGAAACCGTCCTTGTCGTCGATGAAGCTCCGACCGCCGTGCCCAGGTGTCACTTTGGAGCTGACGTGTAATTTTTTTTAAAATAAAATAAAAAATAACATAATTAATTTTAAATTAACCCTCAAATCTTTCCTAATTTAATTTCTAAACCCTACAACTAAAACTAACACTAACCTAACTGAAAGAAAAATTATGTTAATCTTGTCAAGAACAATAACAACGATACAGAAAAACAAAACCCACTCAGATTTGTAGACCCATTAAGAGAAATTGAAAAATAAAATCAAGAATCGGGAACCGGTTGCATCTTTCAGTTTTATTTTGGATAAGCCAGGTTGCATATTTCAGTGATTTTGGGTGTTCGGTTTTGGGGGAAGGGGGAAGGGGAAAGGGATGGGAGTGTGAAAGAAGATGAAGAAGATGCTTACTGGGTATTTTTTTCCTTCTGAAATTGAAATATGAATATCAAAAGAGATGAAATGAGGGTTTTGATATGATTTTATTACGAGTAGAAGTTAGGTTAATGTTAGTTTTAGTTGTAGGGTTTAGAAATCAAATTAGGAAACATTTAGGGGTTAATTAAAAATTAATTATGTTATTTTTTATTTAAAAAAAATCACACGTCAGCTCCAAAGTGACACCTGGGCACAGCGGCCAGAGCTTCATCGACGACAAGGACAGTTTCCAACCAAAAAACATAGTTTGAGGGTGCCCTTAGGAAGATTTTCCGGCGAGGGACGAAAATCAGATCTCGCTCAAAGTTCAAGGACAGTTTTTAGACTCTGTCTTCGTTGGGGCATACCCCAAACAAGTTATCCACTTACAATTGGAGAATTATGAAATCAATATGGCCAACCATTTTGTAGTATGAACAATGGTTTGAATTCAATTTGTTGCACCCAAGAATATTAATGAAAGGATTCAATACCTTGTACCTACACCTCGTCGTTAGTTTTAGACCGTATAGAGATTTGGTCAACCTACAAGCCAAATTTTCTTTTTAGTGTTGTGTATATCCTTATAGTTTGAGCATATATATTTCGTCTTCAAGTTCTCCATAAAAGAAAAACAACATTTACATCTAAATATTCAAGATGTAATCAAATGCAACACATATATTGTTCAAAACAATTTTTTCCTTACTTTTGAAGTTACAAAAAAAAAATTATTGTCATTACGATTTTTAAAAGTATGTAACACATGTGCCTGTCACACATTTGTCCCACCAATTTCTTATATTCTCTTTCCATCTCCACCATCCTCACCCAACAATCCCTTTCATTTTTCCATCACCTAATACAACTATTATAGTCACCATCTAGAACCCTCCAACTTCACCACCACCACCATGATCAACACCCTCCGCGATCACCACCACTACAATCCATCACCATATAATATACCACTGCCACCACCCAACACCCTCATTGCATCTGCTGCCCAATGCCTTCTATTGTTGGATGACACTCTTCAATGCTACCACCACATAATAACCTCAACCATGATCACTTTGATCTTGCACCCTCGTCCATTACTCATTGCTCGACACCCTCCACCATAGGCTCACTACATGACGTCCCCATCACTAGCACTATTGACACAATCAACTACCACTGCTAACACCTTTCATCACCTTGTAACTATTCATTATGATCACCTGTCGCCACTCGATAATTTCCATCACCACCATTGCCAACCAACACCCTTAGGCTCTACCATCACTGCCACTACTCCACACCCTCCATCATCAGCTCCACTTAGTACTTTCGACTACCGCCTCAACATCCAACCCCCTCAATTGTCGCCTCCACCTAGCACCTTCCTCTACCATTATCGATACTTTTTTCATCACTTCCAATTCCACCCATCACTCTTCACATTTATCGTTACCACCCTTTTCAGTAGCTATCATCCAACATCCTCTACCACCACCTAATACCTTCCACGATTGACGATGGAGGGTGGTGGGGGTAAGGACTGTTAGTAAAAACTTAAGAGTGCCATGCAAGAGTGACAGTGGTAAAAGATTTCTGTTAACGATGACAATACTAAAAAACTTATAAAGTTCACAACATTTTTAAAGTAAAAATATATAGAACTAAAATTAAAATTATAAAATTGAAAATAATTTTATCGAAAAACCATTGCAAACTTACTTTGCTGTTGTTATGTTTTAAAAGCGACTCCAACTCTCTTTTCACAACTCCATAAAAAGCAATCAAGCAACATTTGTCCTCAGTTGTTGACTGTATCCTCCTCATCTTGTTAGCCTTAATTAGTTCCCTTACCATACAATGAAATAAAACAAGTGCAGTTCAACATTTATACATCAACAGTATTATATATATGAATTCGAGCCTCGTAATTTTCGCAAACAAAGCTACATAAACTACTCTTGCCGCCACTAGTACACAATGATACTACAAAAGTCACATATATTATTCAATCGTGTGTGATTCTGAAGATGGCATTATGTAGGCAACTGTTAGTCTGTTACCTCTAAATCTACCCCTCCAAGGTTTACAAAATAAGATTGTCTTTATATGTGAAGACAAGGGCAGTGGATTGTGAGAAATAATGGTTTTTTAATATTGGGCATGCAAATTTGTGGTTGATTAATTAATTGATTGGTACTAATTAGTAAAAGCAAGGTGATATATCCATTTGCATTTATTAGGTGACAAAGGATGCGTGGTTTCTACCTTGTCTTTTTGTTTGCTTTGAAAGAGGAACATATTTGGGGTCCAATAAAGGCTCCCCCCGCATGGTTGTGGTCCAATAAAGGCTCCCGCACTGGAAGAGAAAGTTCTATTACAAAATTTCTAACTAAGCAGTAGTTAAAATATTTTAGTGATGAGAAATTCTGTCATTAAATTTGATGTTAAGAATTAATTAAGAAAATAAGTTTATCATTTTTTCATGAGAATTTGTAGTTAAATTTGGAAATATTAGTTACAGATTTATATCCATCGCAAAATTACGTTTTTTAGTAGTACTACTTGATAAAAGATATATAAATATGTAACAATAAGCCCCAGCGTAGATTATAAACTCAAGTAAAAAAATTGAAACATAAGATGTAACTGCAAGATATGTCTCAAACACAACAAGAGTAAAAGCATATAAGAGACGAGAGTCGTGGTGGAGGCGGAGCGAGAGGATGAAGTCGAGGGTTTGCGATGAGAGAGAGTGAGAGGTTATGATGACAAAAACAATATAGTATTCATTGAATTTAACATTGATCTGACTGGCACTAACACACATGCATAGTATTCATCGAAGATTAAAATCAATTAGGTAGACGCTAAAACAAGGCTAAAAGAGCCCTATCTATTTCAAATTAACGTTGGTCAAAGCAACTCTATCTCAATTGGACTAGTGTTGGTTGAGCATATGATAATTAGTTTAATTGGCATAAATCTAAATTTTGACGTCTGACGTTGGTTTTGTGCCGCATAACCAACACTAATTAGCATCGATGTTGTGGCTATTGCTAATTTAACCATTGCTTTTAGTGATGTAGCTTGTTGTTTCAAAATTATCATATTTACACAAATTATCTCAAAGACTTACATATGTACTTATGATATGATATACACTTTTTTTTAATAAGCTTCTATGATAGAAACTTAAATAAACCATTTCAAACTGTCTTTAATCATGGTAATTAGTTTGGTCACTATTCAATTACAGAGTTATGATTAGCTTATCAAAAAATTACAGTTATTATTTTACTAATTTGATGATATAGCTTGATTTTAAAAAAAAAACAAAAATAGACAAAATTAAATAATTCCGACAAAAGAAACATGGGCAACGTTGGAACGGAATCGAATCTGGATTGTCGCGGGATCCAAAGTAATTGATTATTAAATGTTAATACCAGAAAATTGCCCTTTTGTTTTTCCTCTTTATTTATTTACCTTTTCCATTTTTTCATATTCTGGGTATAAATATTTCCTGAGAAAAAAAAAAACTAGGTATAATCTATATATCTATATATATATATATATATATATGAAAATAAGGTTTTCTTCTATAAGCCTTATGCCACATGTCCCCCCTAAGTAATTCATTTTCCCTCCAAAACAAAAAACTTATTTTCACTATTTTTTTGGCACATTAATTGCGGTGTTTAACAATACTTATGAGTTATGACCAAATACACAATAAATAAAATAATAATTTACGAAAAAAGAATATAAAACTATTTTTTCTAAATCTATGACAGTATTAGTTTTTGAACTCATCTATAACAGTATTATTATCTCAACGTGTAAATTTTTAAGATGAAACCAAGAACCATTTTTTTTATGGTCACACTTAGAAGTGAATTATTTTTTTAAGAATAAAACATGAGTTTACAAAAGCTATAAAACTATATATATGAAAGGGCTCACCCAATTGAATACAGTGGTTATTAACAATTGAATACTAATCTTTCAAAAAAGAAAAAAAAAACAATTGAATACTAATTCTAATGGTTTTCAATTTTTCAACATGGCACCCCAAATTTATCCATTCCCTCCAAGAAAAAAAAATATTCTACTTTTTTGTCACAACATACAAATTCATGACTCATCATATTTATTATTGTCTTATTTAATTAAAATTATAATTTTCAGTTTAGCACTTATATTATCGAACAACCATATTTAAATTAATATATTGATTTTTTTTAAATTTTAAAACGCATAGTTTGAAACAGTGGTCATTAACAATTAAATACTAATTCTAATGGTTGTCAATTAAAATAGTACTACATTCAAATTTTGTCAATTAAAATAGTATTTCTCCAATGTTTTCATATAAAACAAAAATAAAATTTCTCCAAACACTGCCTAAAGTCAAGGCAGTATTTAAAACTAATAATTATATCTCCAAAATCAGGATTGCGAACAATAAAGCTTGAAAGATAGTTGTCAGAGTGCTAGGACTGTTCATGGTTCTCTGAGAACCGAAGCTAACCAAGAACCGAACCGAAAACCGAACCGTTTAAGAACCGGACCTTTACGGGTTTAATTTCGCACCATATCCTTCAATATTTAAAAATTCTACAGAGGATGAGAAATTGATCGGTATGTTTCAAACGTATTTGTATGCGGAATTAAGTAATATACTTTAATTGTCTTTCAATTTTTAAACTTTAAAAATTACCTAATTACTTTAGCAATTAAATTCCAGCGGAAGTAAAATCTTGAAGTGTACACTGTGGGAAGATTTCGCTCAAAAATTTTTACAATATGTTGCTAAAGGACACGATGGTCCAGTGGTTCTTATTATGCAGTTGACTAAAACGAAAATGTACAAATGAACTAACATGTTACCAAAAAAATTCTGTTTTATTTATTGGTAAATACTTAAATCATTTCTATTTATTGGTAAAAACGAAAATATATCATAAATAATTAAAAATTTAAAATTAATATTTTACATACAGAACTTTAAAAATAATAAATAAAGGTCATTATTTTTTAAATATTGAAATACAGATGTGTTTTCTTAAATAATAATTGAAGAAAAGTACGAAAATACATATTTTTGTATTAATTGTTTTTAGAATAAAATAATAATATTTTTTTGTAATATTAAATTTGATTAATTCTTTTCATAACAATTTGGAGGCAAAAACAATATTAAATTTGTATTTGAATTTTGAATTTACTTAAAAGTAGTCATTTAGTTCAAAGGAAGAGCATGTATTGAGACATTGAGGATAAGCATGTATTGAGACAAGTTCAAAGGAAGACATGAGGATGTTTTATTTCAACAAAGGAATGATGAGTTAGGCCAATGACAAACCTATCAAAGGATAATATTCAAGAGCTCCAAGATAGAAAGACATACACAAAATGAATTTGAAATGTGATCCAAGTTTTTGTGAATTAAAATAAATTTTCATTTTATATTTTATATTTTTCACATAAAGGTTTAACTTTGATCCATTCTTTTACACGTTTAAAGATCAATCACTTTGTAATTTTAATAATTTCCTTTTTACAAGAAAGAAGATTTAGTAAGTCAAACGATCATCTTCTTAGTTTGCTCAAAGCATTAACCTGCTAGATTTACAAATGTTTTCTAAGCAATATGCTTTGATTCACAGTTTGATTCTTATCTTTTGTATGCGGAAGGCGTGAAAAAATAACTTAATAAAAGTAAAATATGCAGCGGTCGTTGCATTTAGAACAAACAAATATTATTTATTTAATTTTTAGATCACCATTTCAATAATTTTATGGGTATATATATATATATTTTTAAAAAATTAATGTATACTTTTTGTCCCTAATGAAAAATGAATTTTAAAGATATTAGTGATCTTAATATAAATATTAAATGCATTTTATATAATTTTTTTGTTACAAGCATTTTATATAATTCGTTTGCTTCATTATTTAAGAGTACTTTTTAAAAATAATATTAAATATTTTATAAATTGATAATTATGAAAACAATAACAACAAATTGATCATTCTAAACCATTGATGTCACAATTTTTTTGGTTATAAAAATGGTAGAAGGAAGATAAAGTACCTCCAGACTATCGGGTAAGGCGCCAGTTGCATGCTGAGGAGGCCAGCAGAGGCTCACTCCTAGAAGGAGCGCTGAAGGATCTCCCTTAGGAGGGTTACAACCAACTGGGACCTATGAGGAGGTGAAAGTTAAACTCGAAGTCAGTTGTGTCGACCCATGTTGGCTTGATGTCACATTTTTTTTTATAAGCGTCACATTTTTTGGTATTATGGTTTTAAAATAAAACATCTTTTGTAAAATTTCTATTTGTCTCAATTGACATTAATATATCTTTTTTTAAATCAATGTATAAAATTCATTAAATAATCTATTATATATATATATACCACACATTTATATTTTTATGTAATTAAAAATTGTACAAAATTGCATAAATATAATATTACACAAATTGTAAATATTATATATATAGTAAGAGAAAAAGTTTGATGCACCGACGGTGTAAAGTTTTTTTACACCGTCAACCAATCAGATTTCAAAAGTATGCCACGTCAATTAATGAAATTAAATAAAAAGAGATATTTTCTCACATCCTTGAAATCTAATTGGTTGACGGTGTAAAAAAACTTTACACCGTCGGTGCATCAAAATTAAACTCAGTAAGTAAAATAACCCGTGCATTGCACGGGTGATTCCGCTAGTAAAAATAAAAGAAATGTATTTCGTCCTACATAATAAATAATATTTTTATAATATTTTATTTTTTGAAAAATTCAATCAATATGTTATTTTTGGTAAGTAAAATTTTAATAGCGTAAAAGAATTTTTCACTTCAAAGTTTAATCAATATTAGGGTATAGAACTCTTACACGCATTGATAGTTTAGGAAATCCAATTATTATTTTTATGCTTTACTTAATTTTCTTTTTTGGTACCTCGGAAAGATAAATTGCACCCTCGATCCCTGGACCTCCCACTACCCAACCCATATGTCTCTCAGCTCCTACTACTTGAGCTATCATACGGGGACTTTATGTTAATTTTCAATCTCAAAGTTAATGGATTTTTCTCTTATAGCAAAAAAAAAACACTTAGTTACTTAATGGATTATATGGTATAAAGATTGATTACTGAATTTTTTTCATTCATAAAAATTAAAAATTTAATTGTCAATCACTTATTTAATGAAGAAATGTTAAATCATTACATCAACCCACTTGATTTATAGTGATTTAATAGGTATAAGCTTGCACTAAAATTTTTAAAAATAAATGTTAAAGATTAAAATAAATTATTTCCAACTTTCTAAAATAAATAAAACATTTCCCAAAGTAAAATATTAAAAGGATGCTTAAAAATTTTGGTGCTTGCTAGGATACCTCAACACTTTGTTGGGGTATGATACAAGACGTGACGTAGACCAATCACATTTAAGTGAGTGTTTCTTTTTTTTACTATATATGTTTTAAAATGAATAAAAAATTTAAATACACTGCCAAATGTCGGTTTCCTATTAGTATACGTCAAATCGCATCAGTCATGTACCATACAATCAGAGTACGGTAGAATTTACCAAAAAATTTTAGTTGCAAACTTGGCATAAAAGGAAATGTCATGTAATGCATGATTGCAGCAGGGGACAACAAAAGAGCTTTCAGACAGAAAAAACGCGCCTAAATCGACTCGCCGGAGTTTCTCACCGGAGCCACTGCCATTCACACCCAAATCGCCGCCACTGCCACTGTTCTCTCTCTCTAGGGTTTCGTCAGATCACAATCAATTTTTTGTTCAGAGCACAAAGCGGTAATCTGAATTCTGAGCTTCTTCTTTAGAAACGCAATTCTTCGCCATTCTGATTTCCCCTCTTTCCGTTCTCCCAAATCCCTAAAATCCTTTTGTTTCCACCACCTCACAGCATCGATTTCACGGTTTTTGGCTTGGAAATGCATGAGGCTGTGGAATTCAGGTAACAGGAGGAAAGGTTTTCAAGTTTAATTTTTTTTTATTTGAGTTTTTGGCAGATAACGTGCATGTCTCTAGCGGAAAATGGGTCATCTGCAAAATTCGATTTTGCAGGGAAAGTAAAAAAAATTCCTTTTTTCTTAAAAAATTCTGGGGGGTGTTTTATTTTGTGTAGAAAATTAGAAATGGATGTAGATTGATGTTGATTTATTGCAATTTTTTTGAAGGTAACTGTTTGAGGATGCATAGAAGTGTGATTGTTAATCATTGAGGTGAGGAAATGGATTCTGCAAGGAGCTGGCTTCAGAAGTTCCAGCCTCGAGATAAAATGAAGTCAAAGAAGAAGGATGAGGATGGTGGTGGTGGGGATCGAGATTTGAGTGCACCCGTGGATGAAGCGTCTCTTTCGAGTGACACGAAGCAGAAGGTTGCAGCGGCAAAGCAGTATATTGAAAATCATTACAAGGAGCAGATGAAGAACCTTCAGGAGAGGAAGGAGCGGTATATGATTCATTGTACCTATGCTCTTAAAGTTTTTAATTTTTGTACATCAGAAAACATCATCAAGTCATCTCACTCACTACTCATTAGTCTCCAAAGCCAAACCACTTGTATATAGATTTTTGTGAGCAGTTTCTCTGAGATTCCCTATTTCTTAGAGGTCATGAGGAGGGGGAAAATCTATTAGGTTTGGAGATTTGAGAACCAATAGATCAGAAAAACTGCAGCAATATTTCATTTTTCTTCTTTTTTATGAAGTTCTTTTGTTAAGTATGTGAAGAGAACTAACTTTGTCGATATTTGTTTCATGTTTTTACATCATTTTGGACTTAGCTCTATAAATATTCTGATATTTTCCTTCTGGTGTTACCGTTGCACTTTTCTATTACCACATCATGATTCACATAAGTACAACTGCAAGAGATGTTAAACTTGGCACCAGACAGTAGAGGTTAACCGAGTGCGACTTTGAAAAATAAAGATCCCTTATGCCTCATTTTGAGTTCAGTTTTCTGAGAACATTTTTCTTGTAACTCAAATTTGGGTGGGCCCTGTTATTATATCTTCCTCCATAAGTTTTGTAACCCAAATTTGCATTTTTTAAAATAAAAAACTATCTAGTAATGTGCACATTCATTTACTGGGATTAATAATAACACTCTATTTTGTTCTTAAAAGGAGGGAGGATTCATGAATCCTAGGTCATTGGCTCATAATATCACAGCTCTTGTACTATGGAAACTATGAAGTTATAATATTTTAGTAGTTTGGGAATGTATTATTGTGGAAGATGGATTCCTCTCAATATTCTGTTCAGTGCATTAGTGATGATTTCATATTGATTATTACTTATTCCTCTCATAGGTTGAGTGTGAAGCATGTAAAAATTGCTGGAACTGAGTGTCATCTTTGCTTGATTTTCAGTATATACTATCTAAGTTGCTTTGACAAACATGTGAATTTTTTTATGACACCTCACTTGCTTATAACAGGCGAACCTTCTTGGAAAAGAAGTTGGCTGATGCTGATGTCTCTGAAGAGGATCAAAACAACCTGCTTAAGTTTTTAGAGAAAAAGGAAACTGAATATATGCGCCTTCAGAGGCACAAGATGGGGGTTGAGGATTTTGAGTTATTGACTATGATTGGAAGAGGTGCATTTGGGGAGGTAAGTAGATGATTTTATGTATAATGAGAAATTTGACATGACTTATTATGCTTTCTTCTTCTGACTTATGATTATTTTATCGTATGTGTAAATTGAAATATAATGGTGGATTATGTTACACTGTCTGCATCAAATTAAAAATTGATTTGTTTTTCCATGGGCTTCTTTGGTTAAAATATGCATACTTTTGTACTTTAAATCAATATATGTGCGTATTACCATTCAAGTGATTTTGAAGGGATATACCAATCACAGAGTAAAATATTGCAATGGGAAATGTGGGCAAATAGAAAAAAGCATAAAGGCATTTGTAATGTTTATAATAATAATAATAATAATAATAATAATTATAATAATAATAATAATAATTTCTTGGGATATCATTATTTTTTCTTCATAATAGCTTGGAATATATTACAGTATTATATCATGTGTATAATTTGGGACAGTTGGCATTACCCCTTCGTAGATGGCTAAGATACCAATATCCTATTGCTAGTCAAAATTTTCAATTGGATTTCACATTTTACTCTACAATTAATATTGCATCCCCCTCTCACAATATAACCTTGCTACTTTGTTGGAATGTGATTACAATATAAATGAAAGAAGTTATTTTCTCCTCTCTCTCTGATAAGAACCTCGAGAGAACCATACCACAAAAACCAGTTGTTGTAGTTGGAGAGCCCAAGGCCTTATAAAATCCCACACCCGGTTCCCATACTTCCATTGTGGGACTCAAGTCCCACAACTTGTAATTAGGTCCTAACATCCAATCACACTTGGCAGCCTCGGCACCCATGTGGGCTGGTTGCGCACTAACCCATGGTGGAAGACTCTAATATTAATTGATAAAAACCTTGACCGAACCGTACTACAAAAGCTAGCTGTGGTGGGTGGAGAATCTATGGCCTTATAAATCCCACACCAGAATTCCATGCTTTTGATGTGGGACTCAAGTCCCATTCCTTGCAATTGCATCCTAACACATAACACTCCCAAAGAAACTCCAAATTCAACTAGCTCAGTTGTGCTGAAGAGGCCTATGTTTACATATATGAGGACTAATTTCGACATGGAAAAACATGTAGTTTTCAAGATTGCATGTGCTGAAATACCTACTCTTGTTTTTGTTCTAGTAGTGAACCTGACAGAATCACCCAACTGATATTTTTCCTTTGTGTGTCTTTGTCTGTAAACAGTTTGATTCTACCTAAAATTTGAATTTGTTGCAGGTCAGAGTCTGTAGGGAGAAGACGACTGGTAATGTATATGCAATGAAAAAGCTAAAGAAATCAGAGATGCTTCGCCGAGGCCAGGTATACCGTCATCTGCCTTGCTAGATCATGTTATTCCAAAGATTATCAGTTTTATGCCTAAGGTTGATAAAGTCATCATGATTCATAGTTGTTCCCTGTTTTGTAATTTTTTTTTCAGGTTGAACATGTCAAAGCGGAAAGGAATCTCCTTGCAGAGGTTGACAGCAATTGCATAGTCAAACTTTATTGTTCTTTCCAGGATGATGAGTATCTGTATCTTATCATGGAGTATCTACCGGGTGGAGATATGATGACTCTACTTATGAGAAAGGATACCTTGACTGAAGATGAAGCCAGATTTTATGTAGCAGAAACAATTCTGGCTATTGAATCTATACACATACACAATTATATACATAGGTATATACATTTTTCAGAGTAATAATGTTTCATCAGTTAGAATATATATAACTACTTTTTGTGGGGTTTGCTTCTAATGGAGCCTAGTGCAGCCACATTAACTTACTGTTAATATTATAAGTCTTATCATGGTTGCTACAAAAATATTTTCAAAAGGATCCAATGCTGAAAAGTGTTTGAACTTTGATGTATGAAGTCTTGTTTATCTGACTGTATGCGCTTGTGTTTGAAACTAAAGCAACCTTAGTCAGTTGTACAATATAAATTTATTTTCAATATTTTGTGTTTCAGGGATATCAAGCCTGACAACTTATTACTTGATAAATACGGGCACTTGAAACTGTCAGATTTTGGACTTTGTAAACCATTAGATTGTAGTACACTTGAAGAAAAGGATTTTTCCGGGGGTCCGAATGTGAATGGATCTACACAGAATAATGAGAGTTCAGCTCCAAAACGTACACAACAGGAACAACTGCAAAACTGGCAAAAAAACAGGAGGACACTTGTAAGTTCACTGCTATTACATTTTGGTCTCTTTTTATTTATTGTGACAATGCATGTAATTGTAAAACTTGGCCTGGTATCTAGTGAAATATTAAAGTCATGTACTGATAAATTGTACCTGTTAAAATTCCCCTCCGCCTGCCCAAGCAAAAATGAGAAAAGAAACAAAATAATGGCCGGATTCTACTGTTGAGAGTATCTGTATGGAAGATAACTTTCTGGTAGCATACCTTCTACTACACTTTTCTTTCTATGCTTCTAATTGTGAATGTATAAATGTTGCAGGCTTATTCCACAGTGGGTACACCAGATTATATTGCTCCAGAAGTTCTTTTGAAGAAAGGTTATGGAATGGAGTGTGATTGGTGAGTTTGGTGCATGTGAAGTTAACATGTTATCTGATATTGATTTCTCTCTGCTCTTATGATGCATGTATATCATGGTACGAAAGTTGGTTCTTTTCATTCATTCGAGTGATCTTTTCTATAAGTTTCAATGTGGGTTGACATTCAAATTTCTTACTTCTTTACTCGGAATGCTGTTTGGGACACTTTCATCTGTTTTATATTTCCCATTTAAATGTTCTGAGAAATGAGAACACATTGGTTTTAACCGTTAACTTTATTTATCTGGATTTTGTGAATAAACTCCAAAAGATCAGGTTTTACATATTTTATTCTGACACAACAATGGTTGCTATTAAATTTACAGGTGGTCACTTGGAGCTATTATGTATGAAATGTTGGTGGGATATCCACCTTTTTATTCTGATGAGCCAATGGCAACATGTAGAAAGGTAACCTTTCTGATAGAAATGTTTCTTGCGACTGACATTTTTTTGACATTCATTGTTATTCTATAACCCTCTGCAGTATACTTTTACCATTCATGATGACCTCTGCAGCTTTGCATTTGATTTGTAAATTTCAGTTAAGCCATTTGTCCCTTTTCTTATATTTTCAATCAAATTCTATCATTTTAACATTGAATCTGTCTAGATTGTTTATACTCCTTGATAAGTACTGATTGATATATCCGATTTTTATTTGAATCAAACTCTTGACATGTTTGGACTTTGGCGTTCTTAACTTCTTTGGATAGGATTTACGTAATACCTAGGATTATACGCAGACAGAAAGTTCTCGTGTTGTGATCAGTGCTACTTGAATGAAATATTCGGGTTTATTATTCTATGGAACAGTACAATGTATATACAAGAGTAATCCCATAAGTTTAGGGATAACAATCAACTAAAGTAAGCAAATAATTTATCTACCCTAAATAAGGAAATAAAGATATAAATCATTTACAAAAACATAATCATATCCCCTAAATATATTTACAGTATCTCAACACTCCCCTCAAGCTGGAGCATATAAATTGTTTGCATCAACTTGTCACATATATGTTTCTAGGACCCAGTAAGGACTTGGTAAAAATGTTAGCCAGCTAGTCTTTAAAGCATAAAAAAGAAGTCTTGATAGTAGCACAAAGAATCGTCTCCCCGATGAAGTGGCAGTCAGGCGGTGGAGCAGCTGCTACAAAGTAAGGTTTGCAACTAAAGAATGTAACATCTGCGGAAATGTAGAACCGATGTGTGGTAGGAGAGTAACACCTATCCCGCTTTTGGACATGAGAGTAACCTAAAAAGACACATTTTATAGCCTTGTGATACATCTTATCATGACCTGGTGAAAGATCATGAACAAAACTAACTGAAGACACGAGGAGGAACACAGAAGGGAGATTCCCTAGGATGAAAGATGGAATGAGGAATCCGATTTTCCAAAACAGATGATGACATCCGATTTAACAAATATCCGACATTAAGAACAGCTTCACCCCTTTATCAATAAAGTACGATCAATATCCACAATATGTGTATGTTTTCTTTCCGCTTCCCCATTTTGTTGGGGTGTATGTGGACAACTTGATTGATATATGATGCCATGAGACTTCATAAAAAAGAATCAGAAAAATATTCCGTACCATAATCACTCCGCAAAACATGGATTTTCTTATCAAACTGGGTTTCAATTTCATACAAATTTTTTGAAAGACACTTAACAACTTGGACCTATCTTTCATTAAACATATCATAGTACACTGAGAAAAATCATCAATGAAAGTGACATAATTCCTATATCCGATAGAAGGAACACAACTTGGACCCCTAACATCAGATTGAATGACATCAAACGAACATAAAACCCTCTTATTGACACTACTAGGAAAGGATGGCCTAACATGCATCCCAAGCTCACATGACTCGCACTCCAAAGACTCCAACTGGGATAAGTAAAACACCATCTTCAATTTATCCAAGCTTGGGTGTCTCAGACGACATTGAAGGAAGCCCAGAGACTTAGGGACAACACATATTGGAGAAAACAATTGTTGTAAATGATAGAGATCATGACTCCAATCGTCCGTTATTTAGGTAAGAGGATAAATCAAGATCATTCATCTGACGTGTTGCCAGGTTATGCACTGACTCATATAATATAACCTCTGGATATCATTAGCATAGTTGTTATTAGCCTTCTTTCACACATCATAACATTTCTGATAGGGATGAAAGTGAACCATTAGTCTGTGTTCAATTGCCTACCGTAATAAAGAAACAATTTGATAACTAGCCCTCTGCCATTCATCCTTTTCAGAAGCATCAATATCAGCACCCTTTTTTGTAAGGTGCTCTGACAATCCTTGGCCCAAAATAATTAGCCCCATTCAAGTTTTCAGAAGTGATAACAGGAGACCCATAAAAAAGCAAACAAGATGAAACTCTTCTTGTCACCCTAAGGAGGATTATTCTTCGAGGAATCAGCCATGAGTAAGATCAGAAATGAGAAAACAGCCCCAAACACAAAGGACTGTAAACCAAACAACAGAAAACAACCTGCAAACAGAGGACCCACTGACAAAAGTGGGCCAAAACAGAACCGCAAGGAGCGACGATCACAGCGGTGAACAAAACGGCGTCTGGCAGGGTGGCGCAGGCAAGGGGGAGAAATGGCGGCGTCAGTAGTCTTCACTGATTGAATGTAACAATACTTTTATTTTAAGGAATGAAACTCGCATTCTTATAGGTCATGCGGCATAAATTTTAGTGCATATTGTTTGTCATTAGTTGATATCAAGAGCATGGTAATTGGAAAAGGCTGTTGAAATGACAAAGTACACCTGGAAGCTAACCATTTCATTCAATATTTTCTATTCATGTGTTAATAGTCAAGTTTTTTCTTTCCCTTTTGGATTTAGCATGGTATTTTTTTACGTTTCAGCTGGTGTATTTATTAATTGCAAAATTGGATTAGGATTCTCTAAAATTCTAAGCACACTTTCTGTAAAGTGGATAGTGGATCATCATTGGTATTAAAATGTCAATACTTTATATATCGTTACCGGTGATGGAGGCTGGTAGGAAGCTGGGTTGCGATGCGATAGGATCCCGTTTGGTTGAATTTGCCGCTATATCTTGAATCCCGGTGTAGATTGATGAGGCTACGGTTGCTTCCCGGCCTAGCGGTTTGCTTTTCTGTTTTGGTTTTGCTGAGTTTTTCTCGCGTCCAGCATCTGTTGCCTTTGTTTGGTGGTGGAAGCTGGGTCGCTTGAGGCGGCGGTTGTTTTCCGGCCTCAACGATGAGTTGTTTGGAAAAGCTGTAGGTATTGGTTGATTGGTGATGGTTATTGTGGCTGGTTTACTGTTTTAAGGATTATGGGATGATTTGTTTTTGGCTTGGGTCTGATTTCTGTTTTGGCTTGTATCTGGTTTTGGTTTTTGATTTTATTTGGGATAGATCTTTTCTTGTTTCTTTGTGGTCTTTGTTGGATTTTTTCGGAATTGTCCATGTTGAGAGGACTTGTTCTCAACACTCTTTAATATCAATGAATTTTGCTTATCGACAAAAATAAAGTAGAACCAACCTCATGCAATTCATGGGTTTTCAGAAACTAGCTCCTTTGATTTTCTCATCAATGGCTATCCATAGGAAAGTGAAACCTGCTCGCTAGACTAGCCAAATCCTACAAACAATAATTTTGGGGGTTTTTGCAAACTTTATAAAGTATGACAATTTTATCTTGGTTTCTCTTTGTCACAGATAGTGAACTGGAGATCTTACTTGAAATTTCCTGAAGAAGCTATGCTATCCCCAAAAGCTAAAGGGCTTATTAGTAGACTTTTGTGTAATGTCAACCAGAGGCTGGGGTCAAAAGGTGCTGATGAAATAAAGGTGTTGTACGGTGTGTCCTTTTCTAAATTCTTTGATTTGTTATATCATATATTTGGATATTGAGTTTACCTTTGTGGTGGATTTCTCTTCAGGCTCATGCCTTCTTCGAAGGTGTTGAATGGGATAAGCTGTATCAAATGGAAGCTGCATTTATTCCTGAGGTCAATGATGAGTTAGATACTCAGAATTTCGAAAAGTTTGATGAGGTCTCTGAACCTATCATTTTCTCTCTTATTTTGTGTACTTACTTGTCTTCCATTTTCCATATTGAAATTTTCTCATTTTACCTTTTGCATCTGCAGACTGACAACCAAAGTCAATCATCAAGAAGAGCTGGTCCATGGAGGAAGGTAATCTCAGGCATTCCTTTCTCTGTTAGAAGTTGTCACCAAGTTATTTGTAGAGTTGATGTCTGCATAACCTTTTGTTGGTTGATATAGTGATGACATAGTATGTTGTTTCTGTTCAACTCATAAGATTTTGCAATGTCAGGAAGAGCAGAGAAAATCATTTAGTTATTGTTGTATTTTTGAGTTACTGCCTAATATGCTATGTCTCTGGTGCTTTGAACGTTAGTTCTCTTTGACTTTCATTAATTCGCTGTGAGTAGGCTGTTGATATTCCGTCTAGTTGTTATGAGTTAAATTGGTGTTTGAGAAGGTATAAACCATAGGTTGGGCCATGGTAATAGGAAATATCTTGCAAAGTATTGGACTGGATTGGGGTTCCCATGTGAAAAGTTTAAGGCTTAATCACACTTTTGGTCCCCCACGAAAGCGATATGTGCCATCGGGGTCCCTAAACTTCAAAAATCACATTATGCATCCCCAACGTTAATCTCCGTTAACAACTTTGGTCCCTCCCCTCCTTTCCGTTAAAAACTAACGTTTTTTTTGCTGATGTGGCTTTTTTAATTTAAATTTGAAATGAATTTTTTTTTTATATTAATTCCTCCTCCTCCTGCAACATGTTCTTCACCATCTTCATCTTTTCTTCATCAGAACCCAGAACCCAGAAACATTATCTTCAATACTGTTCTGATTTTTGTTCAATTACCGACAGCCCAAAACTCCAATTCCAGAACCCAAAATTCCCAGGTTCCTCCCACCTCTCCAATCCCTCCTCACCCAAATCACCGTGAAGCTTCTCGCTTCTCCAAGACGCAGAACAAGCAAAACAGAGACACGAGGTTCTTTGCTCTCCAACGCCGTTTGAGTCCTGACCACCTCCACCGCCGCGTCAAGGCCCAGGTCTTCCGCAAGCTCCACCGCAAGAGAAGAACCCAGATCAGACCCCAATACTGTTCTGATTTTTGTTCAATTACCGACAGCCCAAAACTCCAATTCCAGAACCCAAAATTCCCAGGTTCCTCCCACCTCTCCAATCCCTCCTCACCCAAATCACCGTGAAGCTTCTCGCTTCTCCAAGACGCAGAACAAGCAAAACAGAGACACGAGGTTCTTTGCTCTCCAACGCCGTTTGAGTCCTGACCACCTCCACCGCCGCGTCAAGGCCCAGGTCTTCCGCAAGCTCCACCGCAAGAGAAGAACCCAGATCAGACCCCAAAACCCAGATTCGAAACCCAGATTTGCTAACCCCTGAACCAGATTCATGGTGGTTGGGTGATGGTTTTGCTGTTTTTTTATCTAAAGAGGTTTGGGGGAAGCGAACGAAATGCAAGGCGAGGAATGCAACCATCACCATCTTGACCCCTGAACCAGATTCATGGTGGTTTGGTGGTTGGGTGATGGTTTTGCTGTTTTTTTATCTAAAGAGGTTTGGGGGAAGCGAACGAAATGCAAGGCGAGGAATGCAACCATCACCATCTTGACCCATAAACTGAACAGCATCAGAGGCAGTGCAAGCAGTAGAAGAAGACATGAGAGAAGTGCAAGGCGAAGAAGAAGACAAATCAGACGAATCCATATCCATCGAAGTACAGCCCTCTGAAATCAGCAACTGCGAGTTAGCACCGAGCAGTGGAATCAAATCGAACGGGGAACTAAGGGGTTTTGTTCCTTCAGCAATAAAACCCGATCAGAAGGTGGCTGGGCATTCGGATCCAAAGCGAAACTCTCTGATCGGCGGCGGCGGAGGCGATGGAAGGATGGATCTTCTTCTTCAACAGAGAACCGCGACATCTCTTCCTTCTTCTCGAAACAGAGCATTGGAGAACGGTGAGGATAATTAGGGTTGGGTTTGGGGGCGAAGATGAGGGTGTGGGAGATTTGAGGATTTTTAAACATAGAACACCACCTTCTACTGGAACAATTGACCCAAAGCATTAATTTTCTTGTTCAGATCTAAGGTAGAGGGGTTGATGAAGGAGATGGGCATGATGAATTTTCTGGGTTCTTATTTGTTTTTTTATTTTTTAATTACTTTTTTTGGTTAATTACATATTTGTCCTTAGAAACGTTAGTTTTTTGACGGAAAACTGTCCGGGGACCAAAGTTGCTAACAGAGATTAACGTTGGGGATGCATAATGGGATTTGAAGTTTAGGGACCCCGATGGCACATATCCATTTCGTGGGGGACCAAAAGTGCGATTAAGCCAAAGTTTAATTGGTTGTCCTTTTCACTTATCTCTTCTTCAGGCTCTTGATTTGAATCATGTCTTGGTACTGCATTTACAATTTCTAAGTTCTAACTACAATTATACTCTAAAAAACAAGAGAGCACTTTTGTCTGAATTCTTAGGAAGCTTAGTTATGACTTGGCTAGAAGCCTAGAAGTGTGTATTGTTGGGAATTTTTATTGGAGGGAATACTTTTCACCCCTTAATTAAAAACTTGGTATGTTTAACTATCTGTTATTAGTGGCCAACAGATACATCTTCCTCAAGTTGCAATCGTCGGTTATCTTGTAACCGACACATGTAACAAATTGTTTAAAATATTTTTTCTTGTTTTAGTATAATTCCGAATCTTCACATTTCGATGTTACTTGCAGCTGTTCACCACACCTATGCATTTCCTATATTTTATTCTACCTTTTTAATTTGTTGGGATGTTACAGATGCTTTCGTCCAAGGACTTGAATTTTGTTGGATACACGTACAAGAACTTCGAAATTGTCAATGATTACCAAGTTCCTGGGATGGGTATATATCTCTTTTCTCCTTATTTATGCATAATATTTTATGTTTATGCTCCAAGGTTCCATTTTAACTATGAGTGGCTGTTATGCTTTTTTGACTTATATGTCTTTTATTATAAGATGGATATTTATAATCAATTTTTAGAGAATTACTATTAAGGAATTCCTCTTGAAGATGTTTCCTACGAACATTAGCCGAAAAAAGTTATTGTTGTCAGTAAATGATTAATGCACTAAAATATTAACATGGTTATGTACCAAGAGTTCCTTGATGACTATATCACGAATCTTCCTTTTTTTCCTTACACTGAATCAAATATCAATGTAAAAGAACATATTCTGAAGTAACCTTAGCTAAAGTTGTATCGGGCTCAACTTTCTTATATTCCCCACCCCCTCTTTCTAGAATCAGTAAAAAAGATTATTGCCAATGAATGTCGTCTCTTTCTTTGATATCTATTTTTATTTTGGGGTAAAAATATATTAGAGAAAAGAAGATTATAGGGGTGGGAGGACAAGAACTGTAGGAGAACCATACCATATTGTAGATGGAGAGCCCAACACCTTATAAATCCCACATTAGAACCTCATACTTCAGATGCAGGATTCAAGTCCTATAACTTGCAATTGAATCCTAACATCCCACTACGCTTCGCAGCCCGAGCGCCCACTCAGGCTGCTGTGCACTAAGCCTCTTTGACTAGTCTCGGGTGAGCATTGGAATGCTGGCATCACCACCCAGGCCGCTCGTTTGCAGCTGAGAGACATGGTCCAAGGCTCTGATACCAATTGATATGAACCAGCACAGAAAATTGATATTATTCAAGAATATCAAACTACAATAGTTGCTGAGTAATTCTAGAGTCTCAACTCTCAACACCTCTCCCTAATTTTCAATTACAAATGATCGTAAAGATGATTATACTCTCTGACTCTCCCTTATTTATAATATCCCCTCTCACTCTCTAACTAACTTAAGTAACACCATTAAACTATCTACTAACTACCTAACTAATCAAGAAAGAGGTTGCTTATAAAAAAAAACTAGAAAAACATTGGTTGTTAAACCAAAATTATATCAAACCACATTTCCACATGAATCACATGACATGTCTATTTTGGCAGGAATGTAGAACATAAGTTGGGGGGTCTAAGTCGAAAAGCAAAGTCTTTGGGTTTTTGTGTTTATTTGTGTGTTGATTTGTTTATATTTAAGAAGGTTCTGGAAGTTCGTATTGTTTTTTTGTATTGACTTTGCCATCCTCTTGCCTTGCAGCTGAACTGAAGAAGAAACCGTCCAAATCAAAGAGACCATCCATCAAGTCACTTTTTGGTAGGCTCTTCCTTTCTTTTGTGACCATTTGATTCCTTCAAGCTGTTTTAGTGTGTTTTGACCTATCTGTTTCTTGTCTGTAACCATACATCTCTTCATCTAATCTAACTTGCTCACATTGATAGATTCTGAGTCGGAGATATCAGAGGGATCTGAGATTTCTGATACATCTGCTAGTAACAGACCTACTCAAGGAAGCTTTTTAAATCTCTTGCCACCCAAAGCAGAGCCATCTCATAGCGCGAGGAATCTTCCTCCAAAATACTAACATGGCAATATCATGATCTATCAGGTCAGAGAGTGTAGGTATCATAACTCTTGCTTGAAGCACCTTGACTATCTCTATGTTTAAAGTAGCACTCTTAATGCTATTTCCACGCTAGGATTTGTCCTTGGTCACACATGGTTATGAGAAAAGTTTCAACTAATCAACTCAAGCTGGTTTGAGAGTGTTTTGTGTCAGTGCCACAACTATTGAATTGTAAATCTTACTGTGTCCATTGTCAAATATGTCACACTGTCAATGAATACGGGATACTGTGTATATTCGTGCTCTCTTTTACATCAATGATAGCTAGCATTTATCCCTCTGACATTGGAGTGTAATGACAGATTAGTTAATTTTCTTGAACGAGACTCTGAATTAATTTTCTTTATTAATGTCAATATTGTAATTTGTTAAGGTCTTTTTTTTTACATTATTTATGACAATGAGACTCCATTGAACTTGCATTGCACTAGTAAATTGTATTTAAATTTCGTACAGTTTGAAATTTTAGATGGGTTTTTTCTTCTGATTATTGCATTAGTGTAGCAGTTAATTACATTTTTCTACACTTTTGATTCTTTTGTTGTCTTTAGTCCAATCGGTACGGTATTATGCTGTCAGGAGTAATTCGACTGACATCTTTATTGTTAGCATTATTGCACCCACTATTTTGTTTATAGTTCTTACCCTTGATATTATGGATTGTTTTTGTACAATTTTCTTAAAAATTATACGACTACACAAGGTGCTGAAAGGAAACCTTTCTAGCATGGAGAACGAGAAATTTGAGTTTGTCGTCTGTGTTTGGCTAAAGGTTGTTCTAGCAAATATGCATAGTATATCGTCAGCCAAGAAATTTTGGGAGAAGCTCAAAGGATTATATCTAGCAAAGGATATCTCAATTTTTTTTTGTTAAAGAAGCATTTTCATAATTTACACATGGAAAATAATATGAAAGTCTTTGATCGTCTTAGTACTCCCAATGGCATTATATCTGAATTAGAAACATTCGGAGTTAAGACTTACGGTGAAGATAAAGCGCTAAGACTCATATGGCTTCTTTCATCTTTCTATGAGTATGTCGAGCTTGTTTTGGTGTACCCGAAGAAAGTTTTTAATTTTGAAAAAGTTGCCAGTAAATTTATTTTTCTGAAGAAAGGAGTGAAAGTGATGAGGATAACATTTCATCAAGCTCATCGTTGATAGCTAGGGATGGGTCCTATGTGAAGAAGAGCTTAGGAAAAAATATGATATCCTGGAAATGCAGAAGGTTTGGGCATGTAAAGAATATTTTTTGAGGTGAAGCAATATCATAAAAAGGCTCTGAAGCTCATTCTAGAAGAGGATGACCCACACTAAAAATGAGAAGTCTATCCTCATGGCATTGTTGCGCTACCATGGAATATGAGATGTTATTGCTAGTGGACTTCTAATAACACACAAAAATTGGTTCGGATTGATGCAATGTATATGGTGAGGTTATCTCGATGACTGAAGAACTTTCTAAGAAATCCAATATGAAAGTTGCACCATAAATTTTCAGTTAGGTTTCGAAGTCCAGAAATTCTTGGAATGATTTAGTTCCAATTGAAGTATCCTCTTTATGTAGGAGAATGATAGTTCTTTAGATTTATGATTTTCGGTGTAGACAATGAAAATTATGATTGTCTATGGATGAGAGTGACATTGCTGAAAGTGACAGATGCAGACATTTGGTGGGAGCAAAGTGTGATATAATGTTGACTCACCCTTGAACAACATGAAGTTGACACTATAGAGAAGATTTTGAAATTAAGTTCACAAAAGTAACTTTAAGTAGGAGATTGTCGAACAAACATCGTAAATGATGGAATAAAACAATGAGACAACTCCTAAAAAGGTAAAAGTAAAATCGCATTTTGTATAGCATATAATTCCATATTATGTTTGACACACTTATAGCTCTTATATAATTTTCTTCTTATTTTTTTATAAGCATATAATTTTCTTCTTAAGCATATAATTTTCTTCTTATACTCTTGTCTTAAAGTGTTATGAGGTATTGTTCATATATTTGTCTTTAGAGTGTGTGTGCATGTATTGTAGGCAGTGGCGGAACTTGGAGAAAATTTTCAAGGGGGCCAAAATAAAATTTCACTACATAAATTAAAATGTTTTTGTCAGCGATATTCATACCAAAAAAAATAAAGGTTAAACTAATTTATATACCTGAATATTAAAATTTATTAGAAGTTATGTTAACTATGTTGAAAATTTATTTCTCATTTTTTCAATTTTTAAATTCTTGATATATTTTTTTACCTTCGCATAACATTTTTTCATTAATCTTATGAGTCGGGAAAAAAAATTCTTTTACTTTTGATGACTAGTTTTTTGAAAGAAATTAGTCTCAATTGTATATTGTTTTTTTTATGATATATATTTTTATGTTCTAGTTAAATTATTATATTTGAAATTCTCACTTTTCATATGAAAATAAATGTCATAGTAATTCATTTTAACCTCGTGTAATAGATCTACTAATAATTCATAGCGTAAAAACAACTATCAAGATTAAAGATAAATAAAAACATGAATATGAATACTTAGATGAATATTTAAACAACCCAGTTAATCTTATAAAAAAAAGACCAAGCTGGCTAAGACGAAGTGAAAAAGCTAGCAATAATAAAAAAACCTGAAGTGAAAAAGAAATAATAAAAAGAACCTAAACTGGCTTAAAGGGAGTGAAAAAGAAATAATAGTCCAAACATTGGTGAAGCTGGGATTTGAACCTGGCATCCCAAAGCAAAATGCAAACGGACTTACCACTGGGCCGAAGCAAAGTATTAGAATAAATTGGTAAATTACTATATATATACTATTACTTATGAAAATATTTATGAGGAGTATATAAATTTTTTCCAAACAAATCGGGGGAGCCAAGGCTCCCCTATGTCCATACTAACACTATGTTTGGTAGGGTAGAGAGAGATAGAGAAGAGAGAGTAGAGAAGAGAGAGATTGAGTAGAGAGAAATAGGTGAGAAATATAGTAGATTTAAGAGGTTGTTTGGTATGATAGAGATAGAGGAGAGAGAGATGAGAAATAATGAGGTGGAAGAGAGAGAAAAGATTAACTTTAGATTAAAATAATATTTTTTTGAAAAAAAGTAACAAAGTGGGGGTTAAAAACCGCCACTAAGTTGGCTAAAAGTAGAAAAAAAAAATAAAAAAATGCAGCCCACGGTTACTGTTCAATTTCTCTCCAAATTGGAGAGACTCCAAAAAGGAGTGGGCCCCACCTCTACAACCCCCTCCTCCCTCCCTCCTCTCTCCCACCAAACAAGGTTACTTCCCCATCTCTCTCCTATCTCTCTCTCTTGCATCTCTCTCTCTTCTATCTCTCTCCTAACAAACAAAGCATAAGTTCCGCCATTGATTGTAGGGTGTGCCTGAAAACTTTTGTTGTAAAAAAAATTCACATGCTGATGTTCTTTGGTTGTCATTAGACCACGACCTTATTTTTTTCTCGGTTTTTTGAAATTTTCATGTTATACATTTGAGTTGCAATTATATTTATCAATGCTGCTTTTCCAACATTTTTTTTTATTTTCTCTGTCTACCTCTTATTAAATATGTAGTCTGATTTGGGGTAGGAAAATAATATTTTCCTTATTGAATTTGTGACCAAAATTTGAATTTGCTAGGATAAATTAATTAATTGACAGCTAATTAATAGCAAACTAGCTAACTTCAAGTCTTCAACTAAGCAATATGGCTCCTGTGGCCAAGTTTGAACAATTCTTTTTCTTTACACAACACTGATACTTCCTAATTATGCATTTGGAACGGTTCAATGTTTTCTTCCCCTAAATATAAAGTAATGGTCTCTATTACGTATGAACCAACCTGAATCTGGAAAATGACAAAACAATAACAAAACAAGATAAAATGTCAAAGTGACATATCAACACACTTACGAGTGTCAAAGAAAATTTCAAACACTTGAAATGAAAAAACCGCCTAATTAGTGACAAAGAGTGACTTCTTGATTGCAGTTTTAGTTTTCTGTATTTAAAATTATTATTTAAGAAAAGAAATTGTTTGAATGAGATGTTTTTCAACATTAAAAAAATGTAATTTAAAATCTAAAAAAAATAAACAAAAAACATTTTAATTGTTCTGATATTTTAATTTTTAAAATAAAAAATTAAAAATGAGAATTGTTTTCAAAAACTTGGCTTGACAAACAAGTTTTTTTTGTTTTACGGAAAATAGGTCATTCATTAGTCAATCAAAACCGAAAATACATCCGCTAATAGGGCAGAGTTAATCACAGTAGGAAAATCATCCCACCAACTAACATTTGGAAATTCAACCACTATTGAGGCAAGAATATGCGCTTCCTTAACATAAAACAATTATTAAATACGGTATACAAACATGCCTGTCTCACAATAATATGAATATTCTCAACTCGTATAGTAATGATTCTGGTGGAGTATATACATGTGATAGATTCAGAAATTTGATGATGTGGGGGCAATATATACATATAAATTCGTAGCAAAAAAAAACATATACTATTAGAAGTGAAGAAATTTTTTACCAAAGAGGACACAGAGTGAGGACATTTTTTACCAAAAGAGTCATAAAAAACCACATACTTTTACTACTCAAGTAAGAGCATTTAACAATGTGGACACAATTGAGGGTATTTAGCAATGTGAGACATTAATGAGAACATTTTTTACCAAAGGGTCATAAAAAACCACACACTTTTACTACTCATAATTTTTTTCTTATGAATTTTCTAAATCCAAGTGAGGGCACTTGCCCTCGTACACTAGCACTTGGATCCGTCATTGGCTAAGACAGAAATAAATACTACACAACTGCACATTACAAGTCGGCAAACATACAAATCAATCATGCTTAACCATATATATGTTCTTTATTGATCAAGAGAGTTGCACATTAATAAAGATTAGACCATAATCTTCTTTTTATATTAAACTGTCCATGTAGCTTGGTAAAACAACTTGGACGGTCGTTCCATGCCCCTACAGCCAGAATAAACTTAAACCTGGACATCACTTTCACCAGAAAGGTGATTTATATAATAACTTAATTAATTAATGTATTACTATCACTCAATAATCAAATGTTACCCGTAAGAGGGCCTTAACCTAACTGTTCAACATGTATCCTTAATATCTTAATTACTCGAATGCAAACTTAAGATTGCGGGGTTCTTCTTATTTTATTTCTGTTATTAAGGATGGTAGAGACTTAATTTTATCTTTTCATTTTTTTCCAGTTTTCTTTTGTTCGTCGCTCCGGTAATTTTATGGATGCTCGCTTGGCTAATGACTCTTCTAAATACCCAAACTGTGTTTGGATAGAAGCATTATTGTTGTCAATCTCTAGAGATATCTCTTAATCTCTTAAGGGATTACGATATCAGGTACCAAAAATGAGATTAACAGTGGGTAATAACTATTTTTTTCATATCTCAAGTGATCTCTAGAGATATCTCTTAATCTCTTGCAATATCACGAGATTACGAGATTAGCTTACTTGGTCTGAAATATCATAAAATGAGTAGTACAGGGGCATTTTAGACATTTGACCACCTATTTAAGGTTTTTAACAAAATCAATTCTCATTCTTGCATTCACAGTCAGTCACTGTTCGTTCCACTCACATAACTTCTAGTGACCTATTTGTTATTGTTTTACATTTATCATAATTTGTATTGATATTTTGTTAATTTATTATGACTTACGTATTTTAGATTTGGATATTTGACAATTTTATGCATGGTTTTAACTGTCGTTGTTGGATGATTTGGATAACTTTTAGTATTAATAGTGCGACTTTGTCATTATTATAGCTTTAACAATATTATTTTTGCATGAGGTAATCTCTAATGAGATTACGTTACAATATTACGTTACGAGATTACCCCCTCCATGGATAGAAGAGGTCCCCATAATTTAATTGTTTGGTTCAAACTGATGTACGTAATAGCCCCAATGGCTCTTTGACTTCTTTAATATTAAAACCAAATTTTAAAAAAAAAAATCTAATTTTTTACGTTATTACTCTAAATAAATAAAACTACTCAAAATACATGCATATACATGGGTGGGAGGTCCTTAATTAGAAGTGAAAAAATGTAGATAGTAAAAAATTCAGACCCCATTAAACATAATCTATGAGCTGGGATTTTAATATTTTCAATTCCTCGGCTCCTGGTTGCAAAGTCAGACCCCATTGACATAAACAATTCAAAAGCAATTTTCACCAAATTTTCTATATGAAATTAATCATATTAGTTTATATAGGGCAGTTGCTTCTTCTCCATTGCCATAGACAAATCAAAACGTCCCCCTCCTAGCTATATACATCAGCTTCAAAAAAACAACTCAAACTATTACAATCCATGTATGACGAATATCAAAAAGCTTGAAAACATTTAGCTAGCTTCACTAATATAACACGAAAATCACTGCCAAATCGACGTGTAATGATTAGCTTCTAGTCCCTTATCTTTTTCTATGTGGCTTGATTATGCCGGCCAGCCATCCTGCTGGAATTGGCAATAACATTTTTTTTTCTATTACAAGTATCATTCACTCGAATCAATCTTGTTCGAGCCTGGAGGAACATCTACATCATAGTAGAGTTAGCTCTTGTTATAGAAGTTTTTTTTTCTTCAATTTTTTTTATTCACAAGACTCAAATCTGAAGAAGAATCAAACATATTGTATCACTTCAAGTAAGTATGTAGTTGAATTGGCAACAGCGACATCTGACAAGGCCCCAATATTTCATTAGTTTTTGGTCATCAAACTTCACCTTTATAAGTGACATAAACCTCTTCTTGAAAACCTCCTCTCACATTCCACTTCTTTGTGTTACATGTTTTGTTTATACATGTTTCTCTAATTCCCTCAAAATCCATATAGTAGCTACCTAGCTAGAAGCATTTGATTTGATCATTCTATGATGAAATTGGGATTTGAAGTCCTTCATGCAAATCCAAACATCATGATTCGTCCCCACATGCATGAAACTTGGGACTACCCAAACATTGCTGATCATCACTTGCCACCACCTCCAACCCCATCAAACCCACCATATCCAAAACCATCATCAACTGAAAACCACTGCATAAACTTTACACAGAATAATGAGGTGTGTGATTGGGTGGAGCATATTACCAAACACCTTGTTGAGGACATACCAGACACCACTTCTGATAGCAACTTACTACCCAACAACCTTTTCCCTTCACAGCTTTCACACAATTTCAATCCAAGAAAATCCACATGTGTTTATGACCCCACAAGCAGCAGCAACAATTTCAATCTCATTCAAACAAACACAATCATCCCAGTTTTAGATCATAATAACCATAGCAATATTGCTCATGATCATGAGTTAACCCTGATAACCCTTCTAATGGAGTGTGCAGTTGCAATCTCTGTTGAAAACCTCATTGAGGCTCATAAAATGTTGCTGGAACTAACACAAGTGGCTTCACCTTACAAACCATCATGTGCTGAGCGTGTTGTTGCCTATTTTGCAAAGGCCATGGCTAGTAGAGTGATGAACTCCATGCTTGGGGTGTGTTCCCCTTTGATTGATCACAGGACCATTCACTCTGCACTCCAAGTGTTCAACAATATGTCTCCTTTCATAAAGTTTGCTCATTTCACCTCCAACCAGGCCATCCTCGAAGCGGTGAATCGCTGCGGCAGCATTCACATCATTGACTTGGACATCATGCAGGGGCTGCAGTGGCCACCCTTCTTCCACATCCTCGCCACCCGAATCGAGGGTCCCCCGGAGGTTCGGATGACCGGCATGGGGAGCTCAATGGAGCTCCTTGTTGAGACAGGGAAAAACCTCACCAACTTTGCAAGAAGGCTTGGCATATCCTTAAAGTTCAACCCTGTTGTGACAAAGTTTGGGGAAGTTGATGTTTCAATTTTGAAAGCAAGGCCTGGTGAGACACTTGCAGTGCACTGGTTGCAGCACTCTTTGTATGATGCAACTGGTCCTGATTGGAAAACACTGAGGCTTCTTGAGGAGTTGGAGCCAAGAATCATCACTTTGGTGGAGCAAGATGTTAACCATGGAGGGGCTTTCTTGGACCGTTTTGTTGGCTCCTTGCACTACTATTCCACCCTCTTTGATTCCCTTGGAGCATGTTTGCATAGTGATGATGATAGAAGGCACAGTGTGGAGCATGGTCTTCTGTCTAGGGAGATCAACAATATATTGGCCATTGGAGGCCCTGCGAGGAGTGGTGAAGACAAGTTTAGGCAGTGGAGGAGTGAGCTAGCTAGGAATTGCTGCTTTGTGCAGGTTCCAATGAGTGTGAATTCAATGGCTCAAGCTCAGTTGATATTGAACATGTTTTCACCTGCTCTTGGGTATAGCCTTGCACAAGTTGATGGCACATTAAGGCTTGGATGGAAGGATACTAGCTTGTACACAGCTTCTGCATGGACCTGTGGTGGCGGTGCTTCTAGGTAGCTTCAGGTTGTATACAAGTTTGGGTAAATTTTGAGATCTGAAATGGGATTTAGAGCTGTAAACTACTAGCTAGAGAACTGAACTTCATATTGAGAAAATGGATTACAACTCAATATATAGGTAGCAAACAATTCTATTATCATATACATGTTTACACAATTTATGATTTCTTTCGTAAAATTTTACTGTCCAGAAAAATGTTATTCAGGCTTCAGAATGTATATGAATCTTTCCACTTTTCATCCTCATATCTCTTTGGATGCTTCCATATCTTGTATAACCACATGAGTTATTCCACAAAAACTTATTAGGTATAGTAACTTTAACAAGAGTTACACTCTTAGATAAGTGAATTTTCACACGCACATATGTTTAAATAAACTTTTAGTCCCCATTTTTATTGAGATTTAGTTTTGGTCCCTACCATTTGATTTTTGGGTTTTTAGTCCCTACTTTTGTAGATAATCTTAGTTTTGGTTCGCACAGTTGATTGATCGGTAAAGTAGCTAATAAAGAGTCACGTCACCAATGTCACTTGTCCTTGTGGTCTATCATGTTGTTGATTCAGGGTTAATGGCTAGCTCTTTTAATAGAGTTTCTCACTACAACACAATTCAAATTCAAGAGGCTTTATGGGGCTGTGAGAATGAATATTTTTATTAACATGTATAAATCTGAGTTGACAGTAAAATAGGTATTTTAGAATCACTCTTTACAAGTATCAATGGTTTTTTTTTTTTTTTTGATAAGCTACAAGTATCCATGGTGATGTAGTCATTTTGAAAGGTCTAAAAGAAAACCTTGTTTTAGGAGGGCCCCGAACCACTAGACGATGGGGATATACTTGCCTAGTTGCCCAACCGCCTCCGTACTATGTTCATAATATGAAGAATATTTCAAAATCGTCAATATACTAGAATGATATGATTAGGATCTCTTACGAGATCAATTTGGGTTGGCCCCGGTTTGTTTAAAAGACTTGGTTAGACTATGTATAATGGTTTTAAGGTTCAACACCCTTATTTTTCACTTTTTACACTACACATCATCTTCTTTATCTTCCATCTAATAATTCAACACACATTCAACTTTTACTCACTATAATGATTTTGTTTAATAAAATTCAACACCCTACCCCACCACTTTTATTTCATATTCTTATTTTCTTTTATGTTTTTGTTTTTTTGTGATTATATATTAATAACATTTGTTAAAAGGGTAATTGGTAGAATTTTGCGTGTTAAAATGATTATTGTTGGGATCCATTTCACTAAAAAGATGTTTAGAGCTACAAACAATAGTTAATTGGAGGCGAAATAGAAAAACTTGAGGTAAAATGTTTTTCTTTTTCCGTGTCCAAATTAAATGAACCAAGTCTCTATTTATAGAAAAAAATGATGAATTTTGGTGAAAAAAAATAAAAAAAATGAATTTACTACGAAATAATTAACCCAAATAATTAGGATGAGATAAAAATCTAGAAATCACAACAACCAATGAGATTTTGCCAAGTATATTAATGGCCCCCACTTACTACTCATTCAACCGGTTGAATGTTCAACAGCCTATTCAACACCCCACTGCATGTGTTCAACTGTTGAAAGTTGTATTCAACATCCCCATAGTAACCATATGTAGAGCAATTAGATATAAATTGATACCGACTCCTCATAATTTGGTGGCTAGCCACATAAGATATTAGCACGGGAATCGAAAGTCGAAACCAAAATTATCATTAAAAATTGAGACTAAAGCCATAAAATTTTAGATGGTGTTATGAAAACTAAAGAGGGGAACAATTAATAGCCATTCATTTCAAATCTATGCTCCAAAGTTCAGTGCTTTTATTTTGTCGTAGAAACAAAGAGTTTCATATTTAATCTGGCCTAAAGGCCCAATAGTACAAGTGAAGGTTGGATACACTGCAAACGGGAAAAGTAGAGACTAAAACCATACAAATTTCGTATTCACAATGTCTATGTCTGACATAACAGATTTGTATATTCTGTTTGCTGCAGAAAAATATGCTTGCTGATCATGATAGTATTCTTAGGGCATATTCTTCTTTGATGTGTGATTAACAGCATTAGAGGAATGGCATGGAAGAAAGATGAGGACAAGTCAAAGTCAATTGCAGATAAAAGCAACATTTTTTGCAGTTTGGCAATAATTGCAGATAAATGCATAATTAGATTTCATTATGTTACAATGTATAGCACACACAAGTTTTCTAAACACGAAATTGATTTTTAAGGATTTCATAGTATCCTCTAGCAGTCTAGAACATATAGTTCGTAACAGATATGCATATCACCTTCAAAGCTAGTTTTGAGTTTCAATAAATTGGCAGTGAACTTGTCCAATCATAAAGTGTTCGACAGTATTTTCACCAGAATAATGCAAATACTGATTTTCGTTCCAACTAAGCTTATTGTACTTTCATGTAGAAAGCAATAATTATCAATATCCCAATATGAACACAACTGGAGCATCAATATCTCATCAATATTTTAGAAATATGTCACAAATAACTTACATTAACCCCTCAAGTTGGAGCATGCAAATTACATATGCACAACCTACGCAATGAGAAATTAAAATGAGTAGGATCAAGTGATTGAGTCTATACATCAACCAACTGTGCAATGATTGAGACATAAGAAGTTCAATATTTCCCTTGAGAAACTCATCACGAAAAAAATGACAATCAATTTCGATGTGTTCGGTTTGGTAGAGGAAAAACGGATTTTTGGCAATATTGAGTGCTATCACAATAAAGATACAAGTGTGTAGAATGTGAGACACCCAAGCTGGAAAGGAGTCTCCTTAACCATTTCAACTCACACACAATGGCTGCCATTTCAAATATTGATTTGTTTAATCTAACAGTCAAATATGATGGTTTGATGGTCCACCTTATAATATCCTCCTGACCTATACTTTTGAAGCATAAGCTATCAAAAAATATGCACAAAGAAGATAGAAAATAAGAATAAAAACTGGCTCAACCTTGTTGATTGAATTTTGAATGGTTCTACTAGAAAGATCAGTAGATGCACTCTGCTGCGAGCTATCAGCCTGATTAAAATTTGCTGGGTTATCCTTTACATATATCCCTGAACAAAAGCCCAAATCCCACTACCTAGGATTGCTTGTCAAATTTGAATTTACATCTAAAATGACACCCTCAATTCAGCTCATCCTCACAGGGAAACAAAAATACAACTGCCGGAATGTAAAATTAGGTAACAAAGGAAATAAGATCAGTTCATGTTTAACCAACAAGCAGCACCGGGAAGACTTGAAAACGGAAATTATTAGATTCATACTTGTATCACCCATAACTCTACTATCTGCAAAACACAAACATTTTCTTCTATCTGTGTTTTCAAAATATGAAATGAGTTAGAAGAGAGATGAAAGGAATGAAACTACAAATGACACAAGGATCATCTAGCATTGTACATGCCAAGTCCTTGAATTTTAGAAATTTCCACAACTAAGCTTATTTTATCAAACAATGCAGTAGATGTAGGTCCAATGACACAAGAAATATTTGAAATTAAATATTTCTGTCCAGGTTATAAGTTTGGCAATCAAATCCAATGACTTATCATCTTGCCTAAAATATTGAAGGGCAAGATCACATTATCTTCAAAACGACAATTTTCTATGAGAGATTGAAAATTCACACTATCATCTGGATTTGGATCTCTCTCTGCAGACACTCTTTTAAATTTTTTAAATGTTCAACAAAATCTGACTATCTTCAGCAAATTTAACCACAAGCCTCTTCATATATCAACATCAATTATACCCCTTCTTATCCATTAAGTTAAAGCTTTCAAATACACACACCAAAGGGTTGACTTCCTTAGCCATAACAGAGAGAGAGAGAGTTATGAATGATGCTAAAGTAAAATTTCCCTTACTGACTAAATTTCAAGCATGAATCAATTAGTAATTCAAAAGCTAAAATAACTCATTTCCTCTCTGCTTTCAAATACTTCAGAGTAGTATTGTAATGAATATTTGTTACAATTATATAAAGCAAGAAAAAACAACAAATTCCATTAGCATTTCAATTCCAGTTACATTTGCAAAAGTAGCTTTAGTGCATGAGATCAGCAATTTTCAAAACAATAACAGGAGAAAGAGTACAAAGGACACATAAAGTTTGTGTCAATCAAAAGCACCAAAACCACAAGATACATTAAATGTATAACTAAGAACAAATGCAGTTAGTCACTTTAGGAATAATTTCAAGCTACTGACAAGTAAGAAGCCTACTAATCACTTAAATAAAAGTTCACAAACTGCAGAACTCCTTGTGTATGAGGCCAATTCTGTAATCACTTCAAGCCTTCTCTCATGATTTTGGTCATAGCGACTGCAAATGATCATGGTACGTAACGAAGTTGAGTTTTGCATAACATATCTTACAAATCTCATCTGACATTCCTCTCCGGTATAACCTTTAATATAGCATTTATTAAGATGCGAAGAAAAGCATTCAGGAACAAAACCTGGGTCTGGCCAAACCTCATCATTATCATCATAAATCTGTAGTTCAAAGACAACAGTTTGAAGCTTAGGACAGTGATTGAGCATATCAAGCACAACACTCCATTTAATAGAGCAGTTAAAGAAGAACTCCATATGAATTAAATTGGGAAATACATGAATGTCCGTATCTTCGCACTGCAAAAGTTTTAAAGATAAATTATCAGACAATTTCTGTAAAGGAATCAAACAAACAACAAACTCAACACATTCTCCTTTTCCATATACACACCTCGTCTAAGGTCAGAAACTGTACATTGCGAAAAGCTTTCACAGGAATATACAAAGCGCCACAAAACAAAACCGTTGCTTTGACCAACTTGGGTAAATTTCTGTCATCTATTTCCAAAACTTCAGGATATTCATGAAAAGAAATAACAAATATTTCCAAATCTTCAAGAGCTGAACACCCATCAAGAAGGTCCATCAAAAATTGATACTTAGCGAACTCAACATTATGCAAATGCAGTGTTTTGAGTGAGGGAAGATCAACAGAATAAAAATCATCAAAAACTACTTAATGCAGCGTGAGAACAACAAGGGTTGTGCAGCTGAGAATACAGTAAGGCACTGGTAAATAGGGCAACTCGATTTCGAGATTCTCAACTTGGCGTTGTATTACAGCCTTTAGCCATACCTTGACATCAGAATCTGGACATTCTTCACGCTCACATCTTAGGTTGTGTTTGGATGGGGTGATTTTTGGGGGGAATGTAATTCTAGAGGGTATTTTAAATCCTTTAAATTGAAATACCTAGTTTGGATGTCTATTTGTGGAATTGTGAAAATACTGGTAATTAAAAGAGGTAATTTAATGAAGGGATTATAGGGTAATCAAAATACCCTCAAAATTGGAAGTAATTGGAAAATCCCTCACTGCTCGTGTCTCTCACTCTCTCGTTCTCGCTCCCAATCTCACTCTCTGCAATCTCGCTCTTTCGATCTCGTTCTCGCTCCCGATCTCACCCTCTCGCGATCTCATTCTCTCGTTCTCGCTCTCCCGATCTCACTCTCTCTGCAAATCCCGATCTCATTCTCTCTGCAATCTCGCTCTCTCGTTCTTGCTCTCCCGATTCATGGAGTGGCTCTTTCTTCCCTCTTGATTCAGGTAAAATCTCTTGATTCTTTCACAAATTTTGCAGTATTGTTGTTGTGGTTGTTGTTGTTTTTTCGATTTGATTTTGTTTTTGGAGTTGAAAATATCTGTTTTGTTCTTGTCTTGAGTTTTGTTCGTTGATGCTAGTACTGGGTTTGTGATGTTTTTTTTCTCCATTTTGTGCCTGGTTCAGAAGCAGATGAACTAGGTGAGGAAGGCAATAGTTTCTTTTTTTTACCAAAACAATAATTAGAGTTACATAAGAATTGCTCAAACTGAATCTGAAAATTGACTAGCTAGGCCTCAATTCATGTGTAAATCAAAGGTACTTTAATCCTCTGTTGCTCTTGGCCTTGACCCACCTTGATTTCCAACCACCCTTTTGGAATTTCTTTGGTCCTTCCATGGTGATGGTATGCTTTTGTAGGTGTATTTCTAGATTAGGATGGTTTTGGGGAGAAACAAAGGGACAAAAACCCATTATGCAGAGAAGGAGTTTGATGAATAAAGAGTATTTTTATAGCAAGTAGCAATAGCATGATGTGTGTTATATATAATAAGGTGCATTGCATTCCTCAAGCATTATTCAAGTTGTCATGACAGTGATTTGATTTGTGTTTATTGTCACTGTTTTTTGCTAATCCTTGATGATCGGAAAAATATTTCAGGCTACTGCTATAAGTGGATACACTAGCAACTCTGCTTCTGCCAAGAAGTGCAGAAAGAAGAAGGTAAAGTTATTCATTTCATCTTATAGTCAAGCCTGTGATTTTAATATTTGTAGTGAGTTTTATTTCAAAACAACCATGGACATATTAGGATAGAAATAACATCTGAGGGTAAAGTTTTTGATGGGTTGATGCAAATCTCGTGAGAAAATGGAAGCGTAAACGAGATTGGTAAAGTCAGAGTACGATTTCGATATCTTGGCTCTGAGATATCGATCGTCGGAAAAGCTTAGGGCATGGACTGAAAGCCAGAGTGGTCTCCACCTCTTGGAGAGAACAGTTGTGGCAGCAGCATCTTCAGTGGGAAGAAATGAGAGAATGTGACTGAGAACTTCATCTGGCAACCTGCTTATCCTATCAGCCATGGGAGGAATAATGGAAGCTCTGTTTCACCCTCAAAGAGTCAAATATAGCAGATTTTTGATTTAGGGTTCTAGCAAAACCATAGTAGTAAGAGGGGCTCGCACCTCACCCCTGGGTTAGATTCCTTGAGGTGTTGATCATAAGTTGGAGACACTCTTGTTGAATGTTTTCCTTGCTATTTTTATTTTTGTATTGTTTGCACTAACTTCTCTTAATATTCATCATTTTTACACTAATTTCCTTAAGATATACACTACTTTTGTTCTAAAACTATTGTTGTTTTAGTTTTTGTGTTTTTTTTAAAACTATTATTGTTTTATAAATTCAAAACATTTTGTTCTTAAATGATAGCTCAAGTGGTAGGAGTTATGGACATATAGGTGGATCGAAAAGGTCTAGAGATCAATAATATAAGTACTATTATAAAATAAAGAGTATTAATTAAAAATACAAAAGACTATTTAAATATTTAACAAATAAAATCATTCATTTTTAAAAGAGTAAGTTAGAAAGAAGTTATAGCTTTAATTAAATTTGTTAATATATATACTTCCAAGTGTGTGTATATCTATAATAAAAATAATTAATAAAATTGTGCGGAGGGCGGGTTGGGTACTATAGTAACCATACTCACACTCACACTCGTACCTACTATTTTTTGCGGGTAATTACTCATATCCATTTAGTGGATTCTTACCCTACCCATTATGAGAACTTTTAGCGGGTACCCAATGAGTTTGAGACTCATTCGCATTCCTGGGCATTACAATATCAGTCTTGATTCATGTCCCTCATAACAGTAACAGTATTCATACCATTATATATTAAATCAATTACTTTATCTCTTTTTTCTTCTTATCTCACTTTAAGTATCTAAACCAAAAAGTGGTTCACGAAATATTTTCAATGGAATATTGATGATTTTACTAATGATTTTTATGATCAAGGTTATTAAAACCGGACCGGTGATCAAACCGGCGAAGGCACTGTTTCACGGTTCACAGGTTCAACCGTAGTTGAACCGTGGTCCAACCGGTTTTACCGCTATAAGTTATTTAATATTATTTTCAAATCAATATAATATATATGAGGTAAATACAAGCTTTTAGTTTTCATTTGCCACGAAGAAGGATATATTGGAAAAGGATTTGGGCTACTGCTTATTCACCTTCTTCAAAATTCTACTAAGAGATATGAGATATCCATTGTCTGCACACATAGGACAATGTTATCATCATCTATTTCCCTGTTCCCTTTCCCTACTTTCCGTTCTTTCTCAAATATCTTTCATCTTTTATATGTTTTTCCTTTTTCTGATCTATTTGTACATGGGTAAGCACCCTTGTGCTTTTTGGAATAGATCTACTTGCCTGTGTAGTCTCACTGAAACTTGCTCAAATATGCAATTAACCTCTGACGGCAGCACAAGGAGAACTCCGACAACAGGGATGTGCGGCGATGGTGGCTGTGCGGCGCAAGGGTGGTTCTGCGTGCTTTGCTCTTCCTTCTGGATTGGGAACTTGTTTTTTATTTTTTTGGTATTTAGGGATTTCTGTTCTTTTTTTTGGGATCAGATGTCTCATGGGCTGAGCCCATACATTATGAGCTTTGTTTTTTTGTGTTTGAGAGCCCAGTTTGTCCAAAACAGTAAAAAAAAAATTTTCCTTGAACCGCCCAAAACCGCCAACCGGCCGGTTTTGACCGGGTCACCCGGTTTTGACCGGGTCACCCGGTTTTGGACCGGTTTGTCCGGTCCACCTCCGGTTTTCTCTCCATACGGTTTTGTGCTTAGTTTGGACCAGCCAAGGGTCCGGTTCCCGGTTCAACCGATTGAACTGGCCGGTCCGGTCCGGTTTTGATAACCATGTTTATGATCATTGAAGTTGTTGCAACCAAGTGTGATATAATTACACTTATTACGAAAATATGTAATGAGGTTAATTAATGTATTGATTTTAGAAAAGTTTATACAGTGTCCTATATTTTCCCTTAGTTAATGTATTGGGTAGCATTAAAGATAATATTAATTGTGATAAAAATTGGTAAAAGATAATAAACATTTTTGTAAGGCTTAAATAACCTTTTGGTCCTTAAAATTGAAAAGAGAATCAAATTGAGTCCCTAAAACTTTTTCACATCAAATTGGATCTATAGAATTTTTTTTAATAAAATTAAGTATTTTTGCTCAATTTTGACCGGTCAACAGTCCAGTGGTAAGCCTAGTCAGCTGAGGATGACCACGTGGACTTTTTTCACATCAATTTTAATCATTTGAAAAAATATTTTAATCAATTTTAGTCCCTGTTCTTTCACCTTGAAAAATAATTGTTTGTTGCCTCTAATTTTCTAGGTTTTGGAAGAACATGGTGAATATGATGAACATATTATTTTTTTAGGGTTTTGAATTTATGGGTTTAAGGATTTGAGTTATGGAGGAAGGGGAAGAAGGTGGAAGAGGAAGAAGATGAAGGTGGAAGAACGAGGACTAAAATTGATTAATTTTTTTTCATGAGACTAAAATTGATGTGAAAAAAGTCAACGTGGCCATCCTCAGCTGACTAGGTTTTCCACTTGACCGTTGACCGGTCAAAATTGAGCAAAATGACTTAATTAGATTCGAAAAAAAATATTTAGGGACCAGGTTTGATTCCCTTTATAATTTCAAGGACCAACATAAACATTTAATAGGGGTCTTTTTTTTTTTTGGCAGTCAACATAAACATTTAATTAAACAACAAGAGACATAATGTCTTTGAGTACAAAGGATTGAATGCAAAAAGGAGTGAACCCAACCCAAACACAATTATCATTCTCCAAAGAGAACTTAGAGAGGTGATGGGCTACCATATTTGCATTTCTACTGATATGAGTAAGGGAAAAGGATAAGAACCTACAACTTAAGAGCATGATATCCTGCATAATATAGTACGGATATGAACCATGTGACAGATTATTTGACACAGCATTCGCTACTTTCTTACAATCCGATTCCACTAGAACTGATTGGAATCCATGATTTAGAGCAAATTCAAGGCCAAATTTCAGTGCACATGCTTCTGCATATTCTGCTCCAAACCCCGCTGTGAGTGTCATTGTTGCAGCAGCTAGCACATTGCCAAAATGGTTTCGAATAACTACAGCCAAACCCCATGACGAGCCGGAACCAGAAGCATCAACACTAATTTTAACAAATGGGCTCGGAGGAGCAGTCCATTGCTGCTCTACTCTCGCTGCCACTCCAGAACCCTCATCCCGTAACTGTCTCTGAGATTGCTGATAAGTAAGAAAATATGCACAAAGAAGATAGAAAATAAGAATAAAAACTGGCTCAACCTTGTTGATTAAATTTTGAATGATTCTACCAGAAAGATCATGCACTCTGCTGCCAGCTATCAGCCTGATCAAAATTTGCTAGGTTATCCTTTACATATATCCTTGAACAAAAGCCGAAATCCCACTCCCAGAATTGCTAGTGAAATTTTAATTTATATCTAAAATGACACCCTCAAGCTCATCCTCACAGGGAAACAAAAATACAACTACCAGAATGTAAAATTAGGTAACAATGGAAATAAGATCAGTTCATGTTTAACCAACAAGCAGCACTTAGAAGACTTGAAACGGCAATTAATAGATTCTTACTTGTATCACTCATAACTCTACTATCTGTTAAACACAAACTTTTTCTTCTATCTGTTTTTTCAAAATATGAAAAAACAAAACATAACACGAATAATATAGAAATCTGCCCATAAACTCATCCTCCCTTCAAACAAGGCAAAAAGGAAGCTCTAGAGAACCCTCCAATGTTTCACTAACTCAAGCTCAGAGCATGAAAGCTTAAAACAAAACATTTTATCCAATTAAAAATGGATATTTAATAATAGAAGCAGGGAAGTGAGAAAAATAGAATTAGTCAAGATGAGCAAAGAATCCAACATGAAACACTTGCCTATCACAGGTCATAACACGAATTACTTCCAATTTCTATGCAGTCCTACAACCTTAAAAAACCAATAAACCTTCAGATAACTCATAGCCTAAGGCTCTAAAATTTGAAGTCTCCTAATTCTACAAAACAAACACAAACTTACCATTCCCAATTAGACCTGACAGCAGTTATTACTTAATCTGATTAGTGACTGCAATGAAGTAGATGGCACAACTGCTTACTTGCAACCATGCCATGATAAGGCGAAAAAGTTCATTTCCTGCACACAACCAATGCTTCATGTCTTTCTGTTCAATGAATGGCTATTAGTTTGGTTTAGCAAAATAAAAAGAGCCAATAAGATGAACACAATTTGTTTTCATCAGATGCATATTTCTAGTTGTCTATTGGAGGTTTGTCATCTTACTTCTCAAGCCCCTCATATATAACTCTGCACCTTCAAGTCTAAGCAGAGATATAATATAAGAAAACAAAAAAGATCTCCTTTTGTCTTTAAGCTAAGCATGATGAAAGCTTGTTTGTGGATGTGATGGAAGGGAGTAAGCAATCGGCTCTTTTCTAGCAAGATATTGTTATATTACTAACTGTAGAAGCATGCAGCATACGTAAACAGCACACATTAAATGAGTCCTTACCATCAGGGTGGATCCATACACCAAAGTATATCCAACAAACAAGAGAAGGCTGAAACTTTAAATTTTGGCAGACCCCATGATATGCAAGAGGGTCGAGGACATAAAGCTAGATGTGGAAATGGTGACTCTTTTATGGACTTCATAAGTCCATAAAACAAACTTAAATATCATATACAAAAAATCAGTTGTTGGCTTTATATATATGTTTCTATCCTTCTTTTCAAAATCTGAAATGAGTTAGAAGAGAGGTGGAAGGAATGAGACTACAAATGACACAAGAATCATCTAATATTGTACCTATCATGTGAAGTCCTTGAGTATTAGAAGTTTCCCCAACTAAACTTGTTTTATCAACCAATGGAGGTAGATGCAGGTCCAACGACACAAGAAAATATGTTTCTATCGAGTTTATAAGTTCACTGAACAAGAAATTATATTTCTGTCCAGGTTATAAGTTTAGTATTTAAATCCAATGACATATCATCTTGCCTTAATTGTTGAAAGGAGGATTCACATTACCATGAATTAAGTATGACAATCTTCTGCAAACTTAAACATGCCTCATCAAATATCAACATGAATCAACATCAAAAAGGTTATCTTCCTTAGCCATAACTGAGGAGAGAGATATAGGGGGAGAGGGAGATCATTTATGAATGGTGTTAAAATAAAAATTACCTTCTAACTTTATACAAAATACTAAATCAATTCAAGCTTGAGCAGTCAGTACTTTTCAAGCTAAAATAATTCATTATCTCAAGTGCTTTTAATTAATTCAAAGTAGTACTTGTAATGAATATTAAATAAAAGCTTCACAGATTCTTCTCCTTTGGGAAGGTAAAAAGGTCTAAGACTCACACGAATACACATCCACACAACAAATTAGACAATCTACTCTCATTTCAGTTTGTCAGATTTGCAAAAGTAGAGCTGTAGTGCACTAGTGCATAAGTTCAGCAATTTTGAAAACAATAACACAAGAAAGAGTACAACTACACACAAAGTTTGTGTCTAACAAAAGCACCAAAACCAGCAGATACATTAAAATAAGAACAAATGCAGTCAGCCACTTTAGGAATAATTTCCAACTACTGACAAGCATATCAATTACTTAATTACAAGATCACAAACTGCAGAGCTCCTTGGGTATGAGGCCAATTCTGTTATGATCATGGAACGTAACAAGGTTGCGTTTTGCAAAACATATCTTGCTAATTTTAGAAGTTTCCCCAACTAAGCGTAACAAGGGCAAGATCACATTATCATCAGAAAGACAAGTTCGCTATGTCATTTTGAAAATTTTACAACATCTTTTGGATTTGGATCTCTCTCCGTGGACATTCTTTTAAAAATTTCAAATTTTACAAGGCTACAAGATCTTACAATCTTCATCAGCAAATTTAACCACATGCCTCATCAAATATCAATATCAATTATACCCCCTTCTTATGAATTAAAGCTTACAAACAAAAACACCAAAGGATTATCTTCCTTAGCCATAACAGAGAGAAGGAGAGGGAAATAATTTATGAATAATGTTAAAATAAAAATTCCCTTCTAACTTTATACAAAATACTGAATCAATTCAAGCTTGAAGCAATCAGTAATTTTCAAGCTAAAAAAATTCATTTACTCAAGTGCTTTTAATTACTATAAAGTAGGACTTGTAATGAATATTAAATAAGAACTCCACAGATTCTTCACCCCTAGGAAGGTTCAAAGGTCTAAGACTCACACGCATACACATCCACACAACAAATTAGAAAATCTACTCTCATTTCAGTTTCTCAGATTTACAAAAGTAGATCTATAGTGCATAAGATCAGCAATTTTCAAAACAATAACAGGAGAAAGAGTACAACAACACACAAAGTTTTTGTTTAACAAAAGCACCAAAACCAGCAGATACATTAAACTATGAACAAATGCAGTCATCCACTTTAGGAATAATTTCCAACTACTAACAAGCATATCAATTACTTAAATACAAGATCACAAACTGCAGAGCTCCTCGGGTATGAAGCTAATTCTGCCATTACTTCAAGCTTTTCTTGGTGATTTAGGCGATCCCAGGGGTCAGAAATTGCCATGGTACGTAATGATGTTGAGTTTTGCAAAACATATCTTGCTAATCTCATCTGATAATCCACTCCTGCAAAACCTTTAATAAAGCACTTCCTAAGATGAGAAGAAAAGCATTCAGGAACAAAACCTGGGTCTGGCCAAACCTTATCAGCACCATCATAAGTAATAAAGACAACAGTTTGAAGCTTAGGGCAATGATTGAGCATATGAAGCACCGAATTCCATTTAAGAGAGCATCCAGAGAAGAGCTCCAGATAAGTTAAATTGAGAAACACATGAATGTCCGCATCACACTGCAAGAGTTTTAAAGATAAATTATGAGACATTATCTGTAGTGTAAAGGAAACAAACAAATAACAAAGTCAACACATTCACCTTTTTCATATACAAAGTAACAAACCTTGTTTAAGTGCAGAAACTGTGCATTGGAATAAGCTTTCACAGGAATATGAAAAGCATTGCAAAAATTGACATTTGCACTGACCAAATTGGATAAAGTATTAACCTGCCCCTCAAAGGGAGAGTCATTATAGGATATTTCATCCTCTATCAAATCTGAGTCATCAAAAT
Source organism: Lotus japonicus (assembly GCF_012489685.1). NCBI lineage: Eukaryota > Viridiplantae > Streptophyta > Magnoliopsida > Fabales > Fabaceae > Lotus > Lotus japonicus. The sequence continues at coordinate 40,530,961 of NC_080045.1, read as the reverse complement.
ATACGTCATATATTACCAAATCTTCAAGAACAGGACACCCATATAGAAGGTTCATCAAAGATTGAGGGTTTACAAACTCAACATCGTCCATATACAGTGTTTTGAGCGAGGGCAGGTTCACAGAAGAAAAAGCTTCAAAATATGCATAAGTCAGCTTGAGAACAACTAGGTTTGTGCAGCTGAGAATAAAGCAAGTCACTGGTGAATAGGGATACCAGATTACGAGTTTCTCAAGGTGGTGTCTTTTTGCTGCTTTTAACCATTCCTTGACATCATCAAATGGACAATCGTAACCTGGGTCGAGGGTAAAGTTTTTGATGGGTTGATGCAAACCTCGTGAATGAATGGCAGCGTATACGAAATTGCTGAAGTCAGAGTACGATTTCGACTCCTTCCCTTCGAGATATCGTTCTTTGTGAAAGTCTAGGGTAGGGACTGAAAGCCAGAGTGATCTCCACCTCTTTGAGAGAATAGTTGTGGCAGCAGCATTTTCCGTTGGGAGAAATGATAGAATGTGGCAGAGAAGTTCATCTGGCAAATTGCTTATTCTATCCGACATTGGAACAATGTAGTATTTTCAGTGATAGACTACTCAAGTGAAGTGAAGTGGGTAATGTATTTTTCACACTTATATAGACAAACGTCTATAGCAGCATCCATTTTCATTTTGGGGTTGCTTCCAAACGATACCAGTCCTCGAGTAGTTATTCAATTCTTACACAAAAATCCAAACAGTAATCCCTAATGCATTCATTTTCCATAAAATGAAATTTTCAATACCAACAACATTCTCGTAACTTCAAAACATGGTCAAAGTGGAAAAATTAGTCCAAAGGACAGCAATGACCGGTCACAGTAAGCAAAAATCAAAGTGTAATTACTACTTCCTAATGCATTCCTTCCTTTAGGATGAGTTCAGTTCCGATCAGTGGCGGATCTAAGACTCGGATCACAGGTTCAAATTTTTGAAATGAATATATGGGTAAAAATATAATTAAAAACCCCGTCTTTTGTTTATGATAGTTTGTATCTAGATGCAATTAGCTAGTTTTTCAGTCTTTTAGTTACTTTTCCTCCTGTAACCAAAAAATACTCTAGAGGTCCTTGAAATTGTATGACGTATGAAAATAAGTCCTTGATAAATATTTTTCTGATTTGGAATCCTTGAAAAAAAAAATTTTAATCAATTTGTGTTCCTACCCCATGTTTCAAGCTTATGTGGCTCAATTTGTACACAATCAGCATTTTCACGTGGATTTTTATTTATTTTTAATGCTTAGGTGAAATTTTTAATTAATATTTTTATTACACGTGTGTAATTAATAAATAATGCTAAATTATAAATTAAAAAGTTTCCTTATTATATCTTTAAATTATTAATTAAATATCATAAATCCTAATTAAACTACTTTAAAACAAATTAGACTTTTTATCTTCATCAAACTTCCAGAAATGCATTTCTTCATCTTCATCTAAGACTTCATCAAATTTCTTCATCATCTTCCTTCATGCTCTTCCACCATCTTCACTTGTTAACATACCCAGAACCTCAACTTCAACCTCTTTCTTCACTTATCTGTGCTAGCTTTGTCCATCAATTAAAAACTGGAGGAACAAATTTGAGCAACACAATTTGTAACAAAATTCTAAATAATGCACATGTGAGTAACATGTGGAGCTTCAAACTTTGAGAAACACTTCAAATTGATCACCCAAAAAATGAAAATGAGTACAGCTTCATCCTTTGACCCCAAAACCCATACACTAAAAAAAAAGGGAAGCTCCAAAGCAATTACAGTGGGGACACGACATAGAAGGAAAACGATGGTGGAATTATTGTTGGGTGAATGGTGAAGGTATGAAAAACGATAGAAAGGGGGGTGTAACGCCCCAATTTCTCAGCCGAGGAATCACATTCGAAACCTATCAAAGTCTAAGGACTAATTTGAAATCTTAAGGAAAACATGATATATATATATTTTTTAAAACAAACTAGACATACTCGAAACCATAACATAACCTTAGTTAAACAACCCGTTCCCGACATATAATAATAGTGACTTACAATATCATGTAGGTTTCCAAAATAAGTACGCACACTTTAATAGTGGCGAAAACAGGGTTTTAGTAGAAGAGTTTTCAGATGAACAAGAAGACTCAAAGCATAACCCACTAAGAGGAAACTAAACCGCTTCTCCCATCCTTGCTCCGCCGACTACTATCCCCCCTCCATCTCAGCATGGCTAAGCATCGCCAGAAGGCTCTTCATCGCCTAATAGCGTTAAGCGCCCAAACAACAGGTAGCAAACAGAAAGGGTTAACTCCATGTCATTGCCACATAAAATGAGAAAACATATTATTCAAACTTAATCATATAACGTGATAATTAAACTAACAACATATATCAAATTAAATGACAGTTCATTGAACAACATAACTTCAAACTAAACATCAATACCATCGAAGGTTAGTGTCCTATAATGCAGCTATATGCTTATACCAAAATGGATCGATCAATATCGTCTCTCAAGACGGGCCAATCACGTGGGACCACACCCACCTCATCGCCACTTAGCGTCGAAAGACGGGACAATCCTGTGGGACAAACCCACCTCATTGCCACTTAAGGACCAAAGCCTATATGCCAAGTCAGTCAACAATAATGTCCAACCAATAATCAATTCAGAGCTATAAAACATAACCATGTTATATCCACTAGAAAGCAATAACGACAAAAACCAGTAAACGGCCGAAGCCTCTCAGAAAACGTTGAACATAAGCAAGCATACAACATTGCAAAACATGCCAATATTTCAATAAATTGCCAATCAAATTAAACACCTTCATCTCACACGCATGTAGGGTGATAAAAACATGCAAGGCTCAAAGACGCTCTAAAACTGAGTTACCCTTACCTTCGTGAGTAGAAGTTGTGCATGGAAGTTGCGAACCTAGCACAAGGAAACACAATCATCAACACAAGTCCTACTATAAGTAATCAATCTAGAACACTAATCGAAACTGGAAATAAAGCTTTTAAAGCTTCAGAGTTCACATTAAGGCACGAATGAACAACGGAGACTTCGTTCGCTAAAACGCGCATAACTCGAGCTACAGAACTCGGAATGACACGAAACCAAAGCCAAAATTTCGACAACGGAGAGGGCTACGCTATGGCTCAAGCCATACAGACCCAAAAATTATTTTTGGACACGGTACAGTTCCAAAAAGTTTCGGCCACTACCAAAAAATCGGGTTTCCCGAACTTTTTCTTCGATCTAATTTAATTCCTAGGTATTCTTAGGCGATATCTAGTCCAGGGAAACTCTCAGAAAAATTTTAGAATTCGAAATGCGACAAGGGGCATTTTGGTTATGAATTAATGACCAAAAACTCAAAGTTAAAATCTTTGAAAACAAATCCGACAGGGTTGTAGATCGGGGCGTTTATAACAACTAATTCTAAAAGCACTAAGCAAGATCAAGACTTTTTGAATCAAAAAGTAATTTCACAGAGAAAATGAGTTTCGGGCTTTAAAACTCAGATCTACGGCGACTCGGTCCAAATACGAACAAACTGACAGCGATTATAGCATGTTGGGTTGCAGTAGAAGATAGTTGGAAAGAAAAATCGAGGTAATCGGACATTTTTATAAAAAGCTCAAAACTTTGAGCACAGAAAGACATAGAATAAGCCGACAGAAAGCAGAAATAGAAGTAAGATTTAACATCCTTACCTCTGTGCCTACGCGTAGCTTCTGAAATCAGGACGATCGGGCAAGAATCAGAAAAAGCTCTGCACCCCTCTCTTTCTCTCTCTAGCTCTCGGCCACTTTGGGAGAAAATGAGATATTTTCTTATTTTTTTTCCTTTTTATAGTTGAGGCGAAAATCTGAAAAATCGATATCTCGTGGTTTCGGTCGTTTTGGTACTTTCATTTGCTGATAAAAATTGAGTATTCGGCGACAGAATGTCGAAACTCAAATCAAGGTTCATTTAAATGAGGAAAACGTCTCAAAGACGGTGTGAGTCGATTTACGCCGAAAAACTACTTTTTGCAGTCGACGTCAGATGAAGAAACTTCCTTCAGGCAAAAGATCAGAAACGTCGAAAGGAATGAGGCATCGCAGATGGAAACTTCGTTAGAAGCTCCGAATAGAAAAATTCTTCATTCAAGGTCTTAATTGAAGTCCCCGAGAAGTTAAAGTCTAGCTTCGACGGACTCCGGGAAGCGAAACCTAACAAGCGTACAGTCTAGGGTTTCGTATCGAAATACTGGTCATGGGAAAAATACTCAGAGGTTCTCATTCTACCCCCAATTCTAAAATTCTCCTAAACAGTGCTCTGGGAGCGGTCATAGCCTTTTTCGGACACTCTCGACCTTAGTTGGGTGCGAATACGGCTCGTGCTATCAATCAAAATGACTATAGTGTCATCCTTAAACATATTGTGAACTTTCATCTTCATAACACTAGTCAAAAGGTCAAACACAAGTCAAGTTCCACTCACGCTTACACAGAATCCTATGCGTGAGCTGGAAATTAATAAATTATTTAAGTATAAAATCCTAGGTCTTACAGGGGGTTTGAATAGCGTTTTCAGAAATAAAACTTATCCCACTGAGTTTTTGACAAAACTCTCAAATCAAGAAGTAAAGTGCTAAGATAAGACTCAAGGAAAGCACACAAGGATTTTATCCTGGTTCACCTGATAAATCCCTCAAGCTAATCCAGTCCACCCGATAAGGTGATTTTTTCCTTCTTAAAATGAAGACAATCCACTAAGCAGAGTTTGTTACAACTGCACTTGAAACCTACAAGTGACTAACAATACACTGAATCAGCTCACATTAAGATTCACTCTCTTAGTCTTCTCAAGGATCTAACCAACCTTGGTCTCCTCAAGGAACACTAAACAAACTGTTTAAGAGTTTGAGTTTACAAAGAGATGCTTCTTAAAAGCTAAAGTGAACACAATGAATTTCAATGAAGAAAGATTTCTAAGAGAATATTTGAATATTGCTTGCACTTGAACAAAGTTTCTTAGGCGGCATCTTTCATCTTCAGCCTCTTTATATACTCCAAGGATTAGGGTTTGATTGTTGCATGGAATGCTACCGTTGGAGGGCAGATCTGGGATTTTCAGGTTCTGCTGTGGCTGATCAAGGTAGGTAAGGTCGTTAGGAATTGTACAAGTCCTTTTGTACTTTGGATAGCGACTTGACCTTTATCCTAGGTGACTTCTGATCAAAGGGACGCTTCATATTGGAACTTGTGAAGCTTGGTGATCAGAGTTAGAGGGAAGCTTGGATCCTCTGACCTTTGTGACTTCTGCTTCTGAACTCAGAGTGAAGTACTTGGTCTTCAGAGCCAGCTTGCTTCTTGGACTTCAGAGTCTTCACTTCTCAGTTTCTGGGCCATCAGAGCGTCTGGACCTTCAGAGCGTCCGGACCTTCAGAACTTCTGGTCTTCAAAACTTCAAGTGGTCTGAATCCATATCAGAGCTTAAATAACTTCAGATCTTCTGAAGCATTTTCTACTGTTCAGATTGAACATAGATAGTGCGAAAGCGTTGCAAAAGTTACTCTTGGGCATAGTGCTTCTGATTTAGGTGTAATTAGACCAGAGTCAGAGCCTGTCATTTAAACACTCAGAAAACAATGTTAGAGTATCATAATTGTTCATACATAATAGTTAACATGTAATCATCAAAACATAGAGTTGTACTACATGATCAAAACTTGATCTTACAAATGGTCTGGAGCCCTCCTCCTCTGTACTGAAACAAAGTGAAACCAGACTCAGATGCTTGCACTTGGGTAACACCCAATTTCTCAAAACTCAGATCTGAAAACTCAGAACTAATGAAGAAGAAGAAGAAGAAGAAGAAGAAGAAGAAGAAGAAGAAGAAGAAGAAGAAGAAGAAGAAGAAGAAGAAGAAGAAGAAGAAGATGAACAGGAGGAAGAAGAGGAGGAGTAAGAGGAGGAATAGGAGGAGGAAGAGGAGGAAAAGGAGGAAGAAGAGGAGGATGAAGAGGAGGAAGAGGAAGAAGAAGAAGAAGAAGAAGAAGAGGAAGAAGAGGAAGAAAGAAGAAGAAGAAGAGGAAGAGGAAGAGGAAGAAGAGGAAGAAGAGAGGAAGAAGAGGAAGAAGAAGAAGAAGAAGAAGAAGAAGAAGAAGAAGAAGAAGGAGAAGAAGAAGAAGAAGAAGCTCCTTTTATGTGAAGGTTTGTGGCTAGGGTTTTATGTGGAGAGAAAAGAAGAAGAGGAAGAAGGTTGGCGACTAGGGTTCTGGAGGAAGAAGTTGATGGTTTTCTCACTCCCTGCTGAGAAAGAAGAACCAAAAGGAAATTGGAGGTTGGCGACTAGGGTTCTGGAGGAAGAAGTTGATGGTTTTCTCACTCCCTGCTGAGAAAGAAGAACCAAAAGGAAATTGGAGGTTGGCGACTAGGGTTCTGGAGGAAGAAGTTGATGGTTTTCTCACTCCCTACTGAGAAAGAAGAACCAAAAGGAAATTGGAGGTTGGCGACTAGGGTTCTGGAGGAAGAAGTTGATGGTTTTCTCACTCCCTGTTGAGAAAGAAGAACCAAAAGGAAATTGGAGGTTGGCGACTAGGGTTCTGGAGGAAGAAGTTGATGGTTTTCTCACTCCCTACTGAGAAAGAAGAACCAAAAGGAAATTGGATTGAGTAATTAAGTCCCTGAGTTGTAATTAAAAAAAATTATTTAATTATTATCCGACATGGAAAATAAAAAACCACGCGGAAGTTCTGATTGTGTAAAAATTGAGCCACATAAGCCTGAAACACGAGTAGTGACCCTTTTAGATTAAAAAAAAATTCAAGGATCCCAAGTCGAAAAAAAAAATTAAGGGCTTATTTTCATATTTCATACAATTTTAGGGACCTCTAGAGTATTTAGACCTAAAAACAATGTAGTATTTTCAATGATTACTACTCAAGTGAGTAATGCATTTTTCACACTTATATAGACAAACGTATATAGCAGCCATTTTCATTTTGGTTTTTCAATTTTGATTGTTACTTGTTGCTTTCCCTAATGTGATATTTTGAACGGTTTCTTGTACTATTAATTGTGTGGAGAAAAATCTGTCTAATCAAAGAGATTCTTTTACTATCACTGGTCTTTTTTTGGTGAAGAATGGATATCACTGGTCTTTTTAGTTGCCGTGAAGAAGTATTAGAACTGTTGTTACTCATGGCTTGATTAAATTGAAGGGAGAAACTAATATGCCCATTTTTAGGTGGTGTAATTTTACACCACCTACTTTGACTGAGTATAACAGGTTAACACATTTTTTTTAAGATAAAATATCATTAAAAATATATCATATATTAAATTTCTTTAAAAAAAGATGTGTTGACCTGTTATAATAAATTAAAAAAAGTGGTCTAAAATTAGACAATTTTAAAAGTGGTCTACATTAGTGGTCACCTACCTAAATTGATAAAACTCAAGAGTGGGGAAGCTTATCTTAGTCCTACACCCTCACTGGTAGCCAAAGGTAACTGATGTTGAATCATTTCTCTTGCAGCTAGTGGGTGTGCTTTTTCTTGCATTGTTCTATTGTAGCTCATAGACAGCGTCGAGCCGCACTATTTGCAAAAGAAAAACTAGAGAGTTCAACCTCACAGTGTCAGTATCACCATATTTGGTGTCGTTGGGGATGAGATCACTCTCAACACAAGCATTTCAGAATGCCATCAAAATAAGTCATTTATTGCACGAATGTAACCAATTGTAACAATTTTGTATACTCTTAGATGAATGAAGGATTTTATCATTTCTTAGTTTAACCTTACTTGAGTGCCATGAATGTGGTTGCAGCTTTTGGTAAATCAATTGGAACATCTCACACAGCAGCTAGTGGGTATTACCAATTTGGAGTAATCTTCCCAATAGATTGGACATTTTACCTAATAGTAAAATTTGTTGCATGATGTGTTTGAAGAAAAAAATGAGCATATTAAAACCACATGGTGTTTACTCAGATGCATGTTCTATAATTAGTTGAAATGAACTGTTAATTTCATTATGTACTTTCAGAGGTTTTTTGCATTGTTATAGACATTCATGTGTAGTATAGTTAGGGCCCATTTGGTGGTCATGATAGGATATGATATGTGAGCAGGATAGGATAAGAGCATGATAGGCTCTTATCCTATCTTGTGTTTGAGGTGCACATGATAAGGACATGATATGATAAGAAAAAATGTTATATTTGAATAAAAAATGCATTTAAAAATTGATCATTCTATTAAATTTAATTTTTTTTACATTTTCATGAATGAGTCTATATTTTAAAATAACTAAAATTAATTTAAATTTTATTAACTAGCATATTTTATTGTTTTGAAGATAGCTTATATTTTAAATAAAATTATGCTACTAACCAATTGGTTTTCACTTAGTTGTGACATGTGATAATTAACAATAAAAGTTAACTAAATTAAGAATATTATTATTTAAAAAGGACTTTATATTTAAATTATAAATTATTATATAAGTAGATAAATAGTTTTAAATAATAGGAGATGAAAATAGAAAATTAGTCCATTACTATTAAAAAATAATATTTATAATCAATTCGTTTTCACTTAGTTGTGACACATGATAAATAAAAAAAATTAACTAAAAAAAATATTATTATATAAAAATACTTTATACTTAAATTATTATTAATTTTTAAATAATAGGAGATGAAAAATATTAAATTAGTCTATTACTATTAATACGTCAATATTTGTAGTCTACTTTACTATTTATGAACTAGTATTTTTTACCCGTGCGATGCACGGGGACATCCATTTTTGTTTTTTTCTTTTTGTGTTTTTTTTTGTGTTATTTATTAAAAGATATTTTATGGATTAAAAGAATAAATTTATTTTAGATATAACAAATCATAAATTTGTAAGTTTTTTTAATGAATGTTTGTTTTTTATTTTTTTCCCTAACACATTATAGTGAATGATTTAACGACACGTTTCTCGTGCTTAATAGCAAAGGTCGCAAAAGAAAGTGTCAGCCTTTTATAAGAGAATAGAGAATATAACTCAAGGCATGTGGAAAAAAAAATAGAGTAAAACTGATGTCCTAACGTATTAATACAATTAATGTGTACTCATTCCAAATTCCATTAAAACCTTAACGGTAGAAATCAAGAATAAGAACATTTTTAAGTGTAATTTAATTTTAATATAGTAAATGAATAAAAATTAAAGGATTTAATTAATTATTTCTAATTATTTTAGAATTTAAATTAAAGTAGATTAGAATTTAGTTTGTTTTCCTCTTGTGATAAAAAAAAGATTAGAATTTTTTTTTGAAACAAAAAAGATTAGAATTTAGTTTTAGAATTATAAATAATCAATGTAAATTAATTTTTGGAATATAGTGATAATTAACATTTTAAAGTGAAATAATAATGCATTTTGTTACGTACCCATTATTGTAGAAGTGTCTCCATCATTTTTTTTTCAAAATAAGTTTATAAGAAATTAACTAAAAATTATTGTTTTTTGTGAGGTTTAAATAATCTCTCAAAGGCATGTGCCCAATTTCAGCCGTTACATTTTTTGAATTTAAAATTTTGAATAGCTTTGTGTTATATATTTCTCCCTCCGGTCCTATTTATAAGCATGAAAGAGAAGAAAAATCTTGGTCCTTTTTATAAGAACCAAATGAAAGTTTGAGCTATATTAATTATTTTTTTTCAATGATGCCCTTATTAATTCTAACTTGTAGAATATGTCTCATTAATTATTCTATCTCTTTCGCACTTTCCAACACGAATAACAAAGGGTAATTTTGGAAGTTTATTTTGATTCAAGACAAATTTAATGCATTTTATCTAGTTTTACTACATTTCTTAAACTATGTGAATTTTTTTTTTGTTGCTTATAAATAGGACCGGAGGGAGTATCATATACTACGTGTAACTATTCAATTCTTTCTTTATTATGATTCATCATTAACCTTTAATAATCAACAAAATTATCTCAAATTCATATTAATTTTTTGACTATATAATTTCCTAAGAAATAAACTATAAAAAAATCCCACAAATTTTTCATTTACTCAAATAAAATATTAAATTAGGATTTTAATTTTTTATATTTCAATTTCAATATGTTTGAGTTTCCTCTATAGCAATTTTCATAGCATTTTAATTCTCATAATGAGAGGCCCGCCCCGGAATGTAATTTTAAAAAATAGATTCCTAAAGGCTTAATTGCAACTTTGGTCCCTGACGTTTACCAATTCCATGATTTTAGTCCCCCACCTAATTTAATTACACAGATGGTCCCTGACTTTGCTGGCCGTCTACAACGTTGGTCCTACCGTTTATTTGTTAATGGATGAGGTTTACGTGGATGGTCACTTAGCTAATTTGGAAGTCGAATTGGAGAGAGAAAGAGACCAGCAACTGATTCAACCTTCTTCCTCGCCTCCAGGGAAGAAGAAAAGGAAAACCAAATAATATTTTTTTAGGCAAACACTAACTCAAGGGGCCTTAATGACCCTCACATAAAAATTGTGTGCATTACACCAAAAGTCAATACTCTCCTCCCAAATTCAACAATTTTCCAGAATTCTTACCATTCGCTCCCCACGTATAATTCTTATTTTGTTCTCTTACAATCCAACAAAGCTTTCTTAATCTTTGTGTTTCCAAATCTGTTAATAAGCTTCATTCTTTTGTGGTCATGGAACTTATTCATAAGGGAAGTACTGCATTTGTGCAAAGTGCTTGTTCTTATTCTCAATTTTTAACATCACCCCACTATATATAACTACATTCCTTATAACTATAAGCAATCAATTTCAAGTAAGACATAAAGTAGTTAACAAATAAGAGTGAGCAGGAAAGTGCAAATTGGAGGTTCCTATTCTAAAAGTTTAACACCACCCGACCATATATAACCACCATCATTATCCTTATCACATAGAGTACTTAAGAGTCCCGAAAAACATCAAAATTAAATAAAATGATACAAAGAGACATTCTGGTGAAAAAAAATAACACACCAATGTCAGTAGAGAAGATTAAAAATACTCTAGTATCTTGAAAAGTAAGGTAAAAAAAATCAAGTTCAGTTGCAAATTAAATCAAAGCTCAACATAAAATCAATTAAAGTTTAACAACAAAATAAAAATCCTAATTATTGATCAATTGACCACAAAACTATGAATTCACAAATTACTTGAAAGTCATTACAAAATAAGTTAAAATTGTTCTATTAAAAAATCAGTCCTGCTCTCTTCCAGTGTCTCCACCAAATAGGATAAGAGGAATAATGTTGAATAAAAAAACAATATTGTTTTAACCTGCCTAAATTTCTGCAAGGTTTCTTATTTATTTAACCTTATCCAGATGGTTGGTAGCAAATGTGACAATTTTTTTTGCCAATTGATTAATTATTTTCATTCAGTGGACCTCAAGTGATTAAGCCACGGATAGAAGTATGCTCCAAATGAAATAGAGATGGCAAAAGAACTAAGAATAAGTAAGCTTATGACATAAGGCACCATGAAAGAACTAAGTTTAAAGGCACTGTAACATAACATAACAAATATAATAGAAATCTGAGAATCACAACAGTATGCATTTATGAGAAATGAAGAGACCAAATTATGTATTAAATAATGAAAAAAAATAATGCAGTAAACCTTTAAGGTATGTGTTACAAAAAATGTGATGAAGTCCTTAGATTTTCTATCTTGGGTAGGTGAATTAAAACAAAAAAAAAAGACGAATGCAACTCATCAGTGGTTTGGGGGGGGGGGGGAGAGAAGAAGGTACTGGTGAAAAATTGAAAATTGGGAGAAGAAGAGTTAAAATGATTTGAGTGACATTCGAACGTTGCAAACTTGCTGTAGATGGATTAGCAATGACTTCTAAAATCATGGCAGATGATGGTCATGAAAATACACATTCTCCAGAACTGCAAGCAAATTATCCGTCCATGTTTTTGATTCTGTAGCATAACCATGCACACAATGAAGTTAACAATAGCAAAAAAAATTAAAATTGTTATTTCAAGTTAACAACAACTGCACTAACATATATAGCAAAATATGCCTGAATTATAAATCAGAAACTATTTCTTAGAGAAAATGCCAACATGAAAAGCAAAAAAAAAAAGTGTTCAAAAGATAGTTCTTACAGTAATGTAGAGGATGATAAGTAGGACTTGTCTGTTAAAGAAACAGGAAGGGAATGTGTGAGATAAAACAAAAGATTATTCAGATATGAAACTGAATATAATCAAAGGAATGAAACATAAGTGATTGAGTTATACCTTGATGTGGAGATTGGCACAGGTGGTGCAGAGGGTTGGTAGAATCGTGTTTCTCTGTTGCGTGCGTGCTTTGATTTGAGAGTGCACATGTGAGGAAAGCTTGTTGAAGACATTTTATAGGGAGATAGTTGAAGCTAAAGAGGTGGATGATAAGGTGGAACTTGAGAAGGTGGAAGAGGAAGAGACGATGCAAACTTGTTTGATCTTAGGAGTGCCAATGTGAGGATGAATTAAATTCATTGAATGGTGGGAAGATTGTTGAAGCCCAAGATGTTTATGAGAAAGTGTAACTGATGAATGGGGAAGAGGAAGAGGCATTAACATATGAGGGATGTCAACAACATTGCAGATGCAATCAACGGTCCTGATCAAAACTAAGGGAAATATGTAGCATTTTTACATAAATATCCATGCTTAATTTGAAAGTGATGTACAATAAAATATTGAATGACAAAGTCGCCCTTCAGGCTGCAAAAACTTTCCCTTTATATATAGTATAGATAATAATTTTTTTATTTTATTTTATTTAAATTAATGTTTTTATATTTATTAATGAATATTATTTTAATTTTATAATATTAAAATAATTTAATTTGGAGTTAGGATACTGAAAGAAAATATATAACTGGTATCCTATCCTGTTCTATCCTATCATATCCTGCTGGTGCAACAAACGACAGATAACAACAGGATATGATTACTATCATGTCCTATCATATCATGTCCTGGCCACCAAACGGGCCCTTAGAGTTGTTATAGGTTAACATGTAGCTCTTTTGTTTGTACCAATGAGAACCAGGGGATATGATTATACTAAAATTTGTTGAAGGACGTGTTTGAGTTAAAAAAATGAGCTTATTAGAGCATCTCCAATGCAAGGTTCTTAATTCTTATTTTTGAGTTAAGAACTAAGAACTGAGTTCTTAACCATTAGAGGAGATGACGTTGAGTTCTTAGTTCTTAAAAATAAGAACTAGGTTCTTATATAAGATGTTTTACTTTTTGAGTTCTTAGCATGAAAAGTTAATTTTTTCTCTCTCATTCATCAATTTATTTAATTTAGGTGTAGAATTAGCATTTAAATTTAAATCAAAATTATATGAAAGTAAAAAATATTACTACTATAATGATATTGTGGGACCAAATGAATAGTGTTAAGAACTAAGAACTAAGAACTCATGGTTGAAGCAAAATTTGCATGGAGTTGTTTAAGCACATGTGGCAATACGACCCACATAAATAGTGCTAAGAACTATGAAATAAGAACTAGCATTGAAGATGCTCCCAGGTGCTCTAGCCATTGCTTGGGGTTGAGGCTTACTGCAAGTATTAGGGAAATATTTTAGGAGTAACTTCTGGGAAGCAATTTCTTTCATAACCCCCAGAAGCTGTAACTTTATAGCTATAGTTGAAGTTTGTGGCGATTTTAGACCGCCAAAATATGTTTAAGAACACCACTAAATGACGTCGGCCTATACTACCAACATTTGAAAAATACACTGCCAACCTTCTTGTCAAGTAAAAAAAGAGGAAATATATTTATAGTGATGTAAGATTTTCTAGCTACAAAAGCTGTGTTTAAAGATATCTTTAGAAGAATCACTATGTAATAGATATCCTTAGAAAAATCGCTACGAAAGCAGGATATCGTCACCATCAACAATTGATTATTGTAAGACCTTAACCTTACTTATGTATTGCTTAAGTGATTTATTGAATAAAAGTGAAATTTTTAGTGAAGTTTGATTTAATTGCTAAACTGTCCGTGACCTTGTGTGAATTTTTGAGAGGTCTTAAAGACCTAATCTTGAAAAGCTTCCTTCATGAGAGTTGTAGCTCTCTGAGGTAGCTAAATTCTCTCGTTGGTTTCAGGTCATTCCGACCTCTGTAGCCGGAGATAGCCTTGTTTTAGGGCTCGTTTGGTGCGACGTATAGTATAAGGCCTGATAGTATAAGACCTGATAGTATTAGGCCTGATAGTATAAGCCCTGATAACTTTCTTATACTATCCAGCGTTTGGACATACTCTGTATAATTTACCATATCGTTTAAATTAATGCAATTTTATGTTTAATGAAGTATTGAATAATGGTATATAATAAAAATCAAATATGGAGGTGATTATAACGGTGGTGGCGGTGGTGATGGAAGTAGTGGTAGGTTGGTGGTGGTGGTGGCAATGGTGGTAGGTTGGTGTTGGTGGCGGTGGTGGTGACAGTGGAGATAGGTTGGTGGTGGTGGTGGCAGCGATGGTGGTTGTGGTGGTGGCGATGATAGGGTGGTGGTGGTGGTGGTAAGGCGGTGGTGGAGGCAATGGTGGTGGTGGTGGCGATAGGGTGGTGGTTGTGGTGTCGGTAGTGGCGGTGGTGGCAATAGAGTGGTGACGACGATTATGGTGGTGGTGGCGATAGGGTGGTGGTTGTGGTGTCGGTGGTGGCGGTAGGGCGGCGGCGGCGGCGGTGGCGGTGGTGGCAGTGGTGGTGATCGGGTGGTGGCGGTGGTGGCAGCAATGGTGGTTGTGGTGTTGGCGACGATAGAGTGTGGTGGTGGTGGTAAGGCGGTGGCGGCTTAGTAAGGTGGCGGCGACGGTGGAGGGTGGAGGCAATGGTGGTGGTGGTGGCGATAGGGTGGTGGTTGTGGTGTCGGTAGTGGCAATAAAGTGGTGGCGGCGATTATGGTGGTGGTGGCGATAGGGTTGTGGTGGCGGTGATTATGGTGGTGGTGGCGGTAGGGCGGCGGCGGTGGTGGTGGCGGCGGCGACGGTGATCGGGTGGTGGCGGTGGTGGTGCCAATGATGGTGTAAGTTGGCAGCAATAGAGGGTGGTGGTGATGGTGACTTATACATCACAGCCTTATCATGCCTTATCCATCACTCACATGATGGATTAAATAATACGTCATTTTAATGTATAAGGGGACTTTAATGGATAAGCTTATACAATACAATGTCATCACCAAACAATGGATAAACTCATAATGTATTGTATAAGCTTATACTATCATGCCTAATACGACGTGCCAAACGAGCCCTTAGTGACAGAAGGTCAGGCTGTTCTGTACTAGCAATTTTATTAGAAGAAAATTCTTAAGTCCGAAATTGTTTCTTTAAAAATCAAGAGAAGGAGTTTGCCTTGATTTATTTGAGCCTCTTAATCAGTAGATAGGAGAGTATTTAGTTGGACTTGGGCCAAGTTATGAAGGGAGGAGAGAAAAGGGAAAACCTAGCCCATGATGCATGCTAGTCGAATTTCATGAGGAAGGAAGGAGGGAAGGCTTGTTTGACTTGGTTGTGCTGAATTGGTTGACTATTTAGCAAGAGTTTAGAGAAGATAATTAGGGTTTAAGGCTCATGAACAAAAGCTGGTCAGTTTTGAGACAAGGATTAATAGAAAATTAAGTGACATTAATGCCTTGTTCCCATTCAAAAATTGTGAATTATGCATGCCCTTGATGGTGCATGTCTTGGCCGAGTATAGAGGGGCAAAAGGGGGAACTTTGCTTCAGTTTTTGAGAGAACTATAAGGCTGAAAGGAAACCTAATCAAACACTCTTGTTTTTCCCACACAATTCAGAAGTGAAAAAGAAAGAAAAGAAGAGAGAAAGGGAGAGGGAGAGTGGCGGCTAGAGAGGAAGAAATGAGAAGAGCAAGAGGGAAAGCAAGTGTGATCAAGAGGGAGAGGAGGAGACCAGACCAAGGTTGAAGGTGCAGCAGAGAGTAGCCCTTTCCATTCATCTTTTTCCAGAACCAAACCTTCATCTTTCTCAAATCTAACACCAAAGGTAAGGGGTGGATCTAGTGGGTAGAGTCTAGGTTCTATGTGATGATGGATTCCTTTGTTAGCATGACTATATTCTGATCTTAGTTGGGTGTATGATGCACGTTTGGATGAGGGTAGAATGCATGTTTAAGGGTTTGAAAGTTGCAGCCTATAATTTGATACAAGTTGATACCATGCTACTTGCCATCGTTGCCAATTTGGACTAGTTTTGCCATGTTGATGTTTAGAACGAATTCGGTACTAAAATTGCATGCTTAGGGCTGAGAATGATGATCCTTAGGTTGATGTTTTTCTGCTGTATAATGGCGTCGAGGATGGCCAAATATTTTTCAAAAGAAAAAGAAAGAACCCTAGAGCAAATGGTGCTCTCGGCTAGGCCAAAACCTTGGGTTTTGGTGGATTTTTCTTTAGCTTTTCAATGTATTGATTATTGCTGATTATTTCTGGAATTTGTACCATATTTGGGAAGCTTGTGTGATGCCTTGATCAGTAGGTTGATGTTTGTCAAATGACCCTAGGTTTTATGTATGAAAACCATGATTTTATGCTAGATTTGTCTAGATTATCACATGATTTTAAGAAGCAATTTGTAACATGATCTTTGCTGGATTTTTGGAGAGTATATGTTTATGTTTGTTGGCTGGACATTGACTTGTGAAGTTGAGATGGAAGGGAGGAAGTGTTTTAGAAAACCGTGGACCCTTTGGGGTTCGGCTAAGCCACTTTTGTGGTTGTTGGCAAGTTTTCTTCTTTCCGACTCATGCACAAGTTTATGTGATAACTTGAGGGTGGAGTTGCCATGATCTAAGTATTGATATGCATGAGAACATGTTAAGTGCCTTGGAATGACTTATATGTTGCCTATCTTGATTACTACCAAAAGGTCGCTCACCTAGCTGTAATTCCTTTTAGTGCTGTGCTTATTTACTGTCATTTAAGTTATATAAGTTTTGTGAAAATGTTAAGACTCTAGGTTGACTCAATAGAGCCTTTAACAAAGAGAAATGAGAACTTAATCGCTTGCAAGTAAAATGTGAATAATTGGACATAGGTCTGGTGAAGACTATGGACCATGAGAACGATGGTACTGTTAGAGACAAACGGTTACTTGCACACGAGGGTGTTTTGTGGGTTGTATGATGAGTCCCCAAGTGATTGGCTGACTGCGGTCGCCTTGTGATTCTGTGGTCAGACGGTGAGTCTGGCGGACGGTGTGTCCCCCCACATGAATGAGGGTTGTACGGTGAGTCCCCTCCGAGATTTGTTCATCTCCGGATGATCGTGATTATGGCCATTGGTGTTGAGGTGGTTGTGTGAATGGTGAGGTCGCTAGCCTAACTGAACTTAGGTGACTGACTGAGATATAATATAAAGATTATGCTTATTATACCTTGTTATTTATGAGAATACATGAACATGTGAATGTTTCTATGAGAACATGTGATCTGACCCTTGCGCTACTTGTTTATGTGTTTATTTGGGGGGCGGGTAGATGGTAGTGAAGATAACGACGACGACCCATCCTTGGGAGCTGATACTCCGTGACGAGCCACTACCGGATGACGACTACACTCCTGATGAAGAGGAAGAAGATAAAGAGGAAGAGGCCAAGGAATAGGTTTGGGTTGAGAGACATGCATGTCCTCTTTGGGTTGAGAGTACCGAGTTCGGGAAGCATTGAGAAAATTATGTTGTTTTCATTTGGATAATTAAAGTTGATATAATTTACCTTGGTTTTAGACGTATGTTTCATACGTATTTTATTTAATTCAAAAGTTTTGAGATGATGTTTACTTCCGCGAGATTTGTAAAGGTTAGTCTTTCAAGAGTTTCGCAATTAATGAATCTTTTATCATTAATTAAAGGTTAATTAATTAATCGGCGAAAATTCTTTGAGAAAATACACGTGATCGGTTACTGTGTGACACTCGAGAAATCGGGGCGTTACAATTATAACTATCAAAAGAGAATGGAGCATTATAGCCAAAGTCTTAGGTGCTAGTAATTGAGGCAATCCTTGCATGACCCTGACTACTGGAGTCTTCACTGCTACTCTTGAAATTGAACCTTGTGAATTTCTTGTTACTATAAAAAATCTTTACTGCGGCTCAAGGAATCAAATCTTGCAAGTCTCTGGTTTTTGTGGAGAATATTCGCTTTCACGCATGCAAAAGGAATCAAACCTTGTCATGTCAAAGAAGTGATCCCCGACCTTGAATGAATGCAAGTTTGGTTTTTGAAGATGCATCTTTGGAATCAAAAGTGAGATCATTGGCGAATCATGGAAGTAAACAAAGCAACTAATAACAAGTTACCTTATGCAATAATAGTCACTAAAAGGATATGACATACATTCATCTTCAAATTTATCCCAATCTTCATCTCAAAGTTCTGCATCCTCTGGAATTCAGGTTGTCAACCTTATAATTCATTACATTTATAAACACAACCACATTAAAATAAATAAATACCTTCTATCAACCTACTATTGCGGCCTCCCCTTGCCATTGTTTAACCCACAACTACCATTTGATAAATAAATACCTTCTATCAAGCACCACAAAGTTATACACGCCAAACCAGACTTCTAGCAAAGGCATATGCAAGTTTTACCCTAGTTTGTCACAAAACAATATGAATTTATTATTCACATAGGCAATGAAGTGAAGCAATGTTGCAATTGTTGTTGATCAAAACTAAATGTAAGAACTACAATGCAGCGATTATTGCTGATCAAAACTAAATATAGGATTCCTTTCAATGCTAAATGTAAAAACTAGAGTGCAGCAAAATAGTAGAAGCAATGTTGCAATTGTTAAATAACTAACATACCAAGAGCATATAATAGGATCAAACACAATAAAAAGTCTTAAACCACAATGTGTCAGCATAAAGACTAAATACTTAAACTTCCTTGACATTTTCAAAATAATGATTATTATCATCCTAACAATACGTTAGAAGTATAAAGGAAAGACTTTTAGGGCTTTTGAGAACACACAATTTGCACCTTCAAGAAAGCAAGGTATCTAGAACACGGCTGAGAAGAGGAATTTCCCGGATCTACCTTCAGAATAGATTAATCGATGACGCGAAGCAAAATGAAGTGGAGGTCTCCTTTTAAATAGCCTCGCAGTGACAGAATACGAACACGATGTTAAGATAAGTCAAATATTATGTTAGCTAAATTAGTGGGTTATATTCTGTTAGCTGTAAACTAGTAGTACATATATTATTTCCTTAATTTAAGAAAGGAATTATATCATTCCTTTAATAGAATAGGGTTTCATCTGTATATATGTTGCTCTGTTGAGTGAATAATACATACTAGAATTATTCTTTGAAACACTTCTATATGGTATCAAGAGCCAACACCGCCTCCACAATATAGGAACGGTGCTTTGTTGGTTTCTCTGAATAATTTCTGATGGCTTCCCTTGATAAAAATAAATCTAATTCTGGGACTTCCGCTGCTACCCATATGCATGAATCACTCACCCCAGAACGACTTGACGGCACCAACTATGTTGAGTGGTCGTTGAATGCGTAGAATAAGATCAGAGGTAGAAAACATTGGGGTTACATCTCTGGATCAAAGGCTGCACCCAAAAATAAGGAATCTGATGAATACGAAGCATGGGAAGATGAAAACTGCTTGGTCAAGTCTTGGCTTCTGGACTCCATGACCAAAGAAACCAGATCTCTCTTCATTCGCTTAGCTACGACAAAGGATATTTGGGAAACTGTGAAGGAGACGTACTCAGTCAACCAAGATGCATCAAGAGCATATCAATTGTATCGTGAGGTAATCTCTACTCAGCAAAATGGAGGATCTGTTATTACCTACTTTGGTAAATTGCAGAGGTTATGGCATGAGTATGATGCTATTAAAGATTGTACCATGGAATGCCCTAAAGATGTTGAGAAGTATAACAAGATGGTTAATTCTCAACGAGTTTATGTGTTTTTGGCTGGCTTGGACTCACATTTGGATGGAGTTCGTGGTCGTATCCTTGCTACCACTCCTCTTCCAAATGTTCAATCAGTTTATGCAACTGTTTTGCTGAGGCAAATCGCCAAGAGGCTATGCTTGGTAGTGAGTCTATTGAGGGATCCGCTCTTGCTGTCAAGAAGTATCCTAAGAAGGGATTTCGCAAGTGTACCCACTGCAATGGGGATAATCATGTCATGGAAACATGTTTTAAAATCCATGGTTATCCAGATTGGCATCCAAAAGGCAAAACTAATCCCAGTAACAAGGCAGAAAATGTTAAGAGCCATATTTCTACTGCTGCTGGTTTTGTAACCAAGTCAAGTATATCTAACTCTGCTCTTAGTCTTTCTGTTGTTACTAAAGATAGCGATTGGATAATTGATTCAGGTGCTTCTGACCATATGACTTGTGATCCTCATAAATTTACTAAATTTTCCCCTAAAAGTTCTAAAACTATCATTATCAATGGAGTCTCATCTCCTATTGAAAGTGTTGGTACTGTATCCCTCTCACCCTCCTTATCAATACCAAATGTTTTATTTGTTCCTAGATTGGATTGTAATCTTCTCTCTGTTAGCAAATTAACCAAATCTCATTCTTGTGTTGCCCCATTTTACCCAACCCATTGTGTTTTTCAAAATCTACAGACCAAGGAGAAGATTGGCAGTGGTAGAGAAAGTGAAGGGCTGTATTATCTTGAAAATGTTTCACAACAAACTCATAAATGAGCATTGGCTTATCTTGCAAGTGAGAACACACAAGATAAAAATAAAAAGGAAATCTGGTTATGGCCTAGACGGCTGGGACATCCCTCTTTTGGTTATTTGAAAAAATTATTTCCGTCGTTATTTCATAAATGCAATATTTCATATTTTCTTTGTGAAACTTGTGTAATGGCGAAAAGTCATCGTGCTGTTTTTCCCTTAAGCAATAACAAAACTGTTTTTCCTTTCTCTTTAATTCACACAGATGTTTGGGGCCCTGCCCCGCAATCTACAAATAATGGAAAAAAATGGTCTGTCAGTTTTGTTTGTGACTGTACTCGGGTAACTTGGGTTTATTTGCTTAGACATAAAAGCGAAGTATGTGATGTGTTTCGTTCCTTTCATCAAATGATAGTTACACAATTTAACACATGCATAAAGGTCATTAGATCAGACAATGGAGGAGAATTTTTGAAGACTGAATTAATAGGGTTTATGAACTCTAAAGGGATTTTGCATCAAACAACATGTTCTTATTCTCCCCAACAAAATGGAGTGGCTGAGAGGAAAAATAGACATATATTAGAAGTGACTAGATCACTTCTAATAGATGGTAATGTTCCATTTCATTTATGGGGAGAAGCTGTGAACTCTGCTGTTTATTTGATTAATCGAACCCCTTCTAGTGTGCTGAACTTTAGAAGACCTCTAGATGTGTTGTCTGATCATTGTGTTCTTCCTTCCATAGTTCATTTACTGCCTCATGTTTTTGGATGTGTTATATATGTACACTTACACCCACATCAACGAACAAAACTTGAAGAACGAGCTATTAAATGTGTTTTTGTTGGGTATGGATCAACTCAAAAAGGTTATCGTGCTTACCATCCAACGTCAAAGAAATTTTATATTTCTATGGATGTGACATTTCATGAAGATAAATTTTTTTATGTTGATTCTACACTTCAAGGGGGGAATTTTAGTGAAGTGCAACATCAGGATGTTAGTATGTTTGATATTGATACACAATTATATTGTGAAGAGAAATTATCTTGTGAAAATCACTCTGCAGGAAGTAAGCCAATCCTAGATATGGGAAATTCTCCTTTAGATGATACATCGCCTTCTGATCATAACCAATTAGCTCAATCTTCTCCACGGGTTCAACATGATTCTTCAGAGGTATCTCTTGATCCTATCTTGGATAATACAATTGTAGATGAAGTGGATCATGTTTTCAATTCTGAAGTTGATTCTTATTTGCATGAAACTGATAATGAAAATGAACCTTGTTTGCATGAGACCATCAACATGCCTAACACTGAGTCTACTATTGTCCAATGTAGTCTTCCACCCCGTTCTAACCATGGTCAACCTCCAATCCAATATGTACCTGACCTCCAAGCCAAAGTTAAATACCCCATTAGTAAATATGTGTCATCTCACAAGTTATCTCGGTCATATGCATCATTTGTTTCTCAATTATCCTCAATTTCTATTCCTAGTAATGTACAGGAAGCTTTAGCAGATCCTAGATGGACCGAAGCAATGGTTGAGGAGATGACAGCTTTAGAAAAAAACAACACTTGGGATCTTGTACCTTTACCAAGAGGGAAGAAAACAGTGGGGTGCAGATGGGTTTTCACAATCAAACACAAAGCTGATGGAACTATTGAGAGGTATAAAGCACGACTAGTGGCTAAAGGTTACACTCAGTCTTATGGTGTAGATTATCAAGAGACGTTTGCGCCGGTAGCCAAACTCAACACTGTGAGAATACTTTTGTCACTAGCAGCAAATCAAGATTGGCCTCTTTTACAATTTGATGTGAAAAACGCCTTCCTACATGGAGAAATTTCAGAAGAAATTTATATGGACTCCCAACCGGGCATGATAGATTCAAATGGAATGAAGGTTTGCAAATTAAAGAAGGCTCTATATGGATTGAAACAATCCCCAAGAGCATGGTTTGGAAGGTTCACTAAGTCTATGAAGATTTTCGGCTATAGTGCAAGTAACTCTGATCACACCTTGTTTTTGAAGAAACAAAAAGGTAAAATTACAGCCTTGATTATCTATGTAGATGATATGATAGTTACTGGAAATGACCAGGATGAGATTTCTAGTTTGCAATAGTACCTTGCCTTTGAATTTGAGATGAAACAACTTGGAAACCTCAAATATTTCTTGGGTATTGAAGTGGCTAGGTCAAAACATGTTATTTTTCTATGCCAAAGAAAATATACTCTTGACTTATTATCTGAAACTGGGTTGCTAGGGTGTAAACCAGTTGATACACCAATAGAACAAAATCATGTGCTCTTTGAATGCTCAGATTCAGAAACTACAGATAGAGGGAGGTACCAGAGGCTGGTGGGAAAACTAATTTACTTGTCTCATACACGTCCAGATATTACCTATGCAGTGAATGTTGTGAGTCAATTTATGCATGATCCTCCCAAGCCTCACATGGACGCGGTTGAGAGGATTTTGAGATATTTGAAGTCCACTCCCGGAAAAGGAATTATGTTCTCAAATCATGGAAATTTAAAGGTTGAAGGGTACACTGATGCTGATTGGGCAGGTTCCAAAAATGATAGAAGGTCTACCTCTGGATATTTTATGTTTGTAAGGGGAAATCTTGTAACTTGGAGGAGTAAAAAACAGCCGGTAGTAGCAAGATCTAGTGCTGAAGCAGAGTTTAGAGGCATGGCACTTGGGGTGTGTGAACTTCTGTGGGTACGAAATGTTCTGTCAGATTTGGGCTTTAAACCGAATGAAGCTATGAATTTGTACTGTGACAATACATCTGCAATAGCAATTGCTCATAATCCTGTCCAACATGATAGAACAAAACATGTAGAGATTGACAGACATTTCATCAAAGAGAAGCTTGAAGCTGGAATAATTTCATTTCCATTTGTAAGATCGGAATTAAAGTTAGCTGATGTTCTCACTAAAGGAGTGGCAAGCAAGGTGTTCAATGAATCTTTATTCAAGTTGGGAATGTGTGATATCCATGCACCAACTTGAGTGGGGGTGTTAAGATAAGTCAAATATTCTGTTAGCTAAATTAGTGGGTTATATTTTGTTAGCTGTAAACTAGTAGTACATATATTATTTCCTTAATTTAAGAAAGGAATTATATCATTCCTTTAATAGAATAGGGTTTCATGTGTATATATGTTGCTCTGTTGAGTGAATAATACATACCAGAATTATTCTTTGAAACACTTCTATACGCGACAACGACAAAACGAAGAATAGATGATTGACGGAGCTGAGTTGATTGGAATTAGTCGCTGCAACATGACTTGCAGATCTGATATTAAGGAATGGCTGTGATTGGAAGAAAAAGGAATCTTCGTTTGGGAGTGGGGTTTAAAATCTGATATGTTGAAGAAGAGTGCACATTTACAATTTGTGTCTTGAAATTCAGAAATGGTGAAACTAGCATAAAAGGCGCCCATATTTTTGGTTTCATGAAAATTGAAAAGTGTTGTAGCGCCTGCAAGGCTGCAATCAAGTAGATGGCACGTCTGCTTACTTGCAACCATGATAAGGCGAAATTTTTCATTTATTACACACAAGACACCACCAATGCTTTATGTCTTTCTGTTAAGTGAATGCCTATTAGTTTGATTTAGCACCTCTGCTTACTTGCAACCATGATAAGGCAAAAAAATTCATTTATTACACACAAGACAACCAATGCTTTATGTCTTTTCGTTCAATGAATGCCTATTAGTTTGATTTAGCATAACAAAAAGAGCCAATAAGATGAACAGAATTTGTTTACATCAGATGCATAGTCCCTAGTCGACTGGGGCCTAAAAATCTTATTGGAAAAGATACCTTCCCAAGATCCTCCTATATATATAGAGACCCAATTAACATTGCACCTATAGGTCTAAGCAGATATATGGTATGTTAGGGTAAACAATTTAATAAAGTGGATATGACCCTATCGCATAAGCGCTTATTTATAAGCTAATTTAAGAAAGTTATTGAAATAAGCTGAAAATAGGTTATAGGTAAACATAAGCTGAAAATAGGTTATTGGTAAACATAAGCTCTTATTCATATTAATGAATAGCTTATGAAAATAGGCTCAAAACAGATTATAGGTAAACATAAGCTATTTATATAAGTTCTCTCAAATACTTGTGTAAGCTCTTATGCTATAAAATAAGATCAAATATGTTTTCCCAAACAGACTGGAATCTAAGAAAACAAAAAAGCTCTCCTTTTGTCTTTAAACTAAGCATGCAAGCTTGTTCGTGGAGGTCATACAAGAGAGTAAGCACTTGGCTCTTTTCTAGCATGATATTGACTTATTGTTATATTACTAAAAATACTTAGAGGATGTAGAAGCATGCAACATATGTAGACAGAACCCATCAAATGAGTCTAGTAACTTTATCAAAGTCTATATTCAAAATAGTCTGCAGGGTGGATCCATACACCAAAGTATATCTCATAAACAGGACACTGGAGAAGGGTGACACTTGAAATTTTGGCAGACCCCATGATATGCAAGAGGGTCGAGGACATAAAGCAAGATGTGAAAATGGTGACTCTAGTATGGACTTATGGTTGGTGACTCGTTTCTTTTATAGCTAAAACAAACTTAAATATCATATAGAAAAAACCAGTTGTTGGCTTTATATATATGTGTGTGTGTGTGTGTTTCTGTGTTTACTTTTAACTTCGTGTACATTTGGGAATTGGGATTATTTTAGAAGTTTAATAAAATTTGAAAAAGGAGATAAGATCAACACATGTTTGTACATGTTTAACAAACTAGCAGCACTTAGAAGACTTGAAAACAGAAACTATAGATTCTTACTGGTATCATTCAATTGTTCTTCTATCCTTTTTTTCAAAATCTGAAATAAGTTAGTAGTGAGATGGAAGGAATGAAACTACAAATGACACAAAATACTAAATCAATTCAAGCTGGAAGCAATCAGAAATTTTCAAGCTAAAATAATTTATTTTCTCAAGTGCTTTTAAATACTTCAAAGTAGTTAGGAAGGTTAAAAGGTCTAAGACTCACACGCATACACATCAACAAAACAAAGCAGAAAATATACTCTCATTTCAGTTGGTCAAATTTGCAAAAGTAGCTGTAGTGCATAACATCAGCAATTTTCAAAAACAATAAACTAGCAGAGTACAACAACAAACAGAGTTTGCGTCTAACAAAAGCACCAAAACCAGCAGATACATTAAACTATAAACAAATGCAGTCATCCAATTTAGGAATAATTTCCAACTACTAACAAGCATATCAATCACTTAAATAAAAGTTCACAAACTGCAAAGCTCCTTGGGTATGAGGCCAATTCTGTTATCATTTCAAGCTTTCTCGGATCATTTTAGGAATACCAACTGCAAATGATCATGGAACGTAACAAGGTTGCGTTTTGCAAAACATATCTTGCTAATCTCATCTGATAATCCACTCCTGCATAACCTTTAATAAAGCACTTCCTAAGATTAGAAGAAAAGCATTCAGGAACAAAACCTGGGTCTGGCCAAACCTTATCCTCATCAAAACGTATGTCAAAGACAACCGTTTGAAGCTTAGGACAATGTTTGAGCAAATCAAGCGCCGAATTCCATTTAAGAGAGCATCCAAAGGAGAGCTCCAGATAAGTTAAATTGAGAAACACAAGAATGTCCGCATCACACTGCAAGAGTTTTAGAGATAAATTATGAGACATTATCTGTGGTGTAAATGAAACAAATAACAAACTCAACACATTCTCCTTTTTTTATATACAAAGTAGCAGACCTTGTTTAAGTGCAGAAACTGTGCATTGGAAAAAGCTTTCACAGGAATATGAAAAACATTGAAAAAATCGACCTTGGCTCTAACCAAATTGGATAAAGTTTTAACCTTCCCCTCAAAGGGAGAGTCATTAAAAGATATTTCATCCTCTTCGAATTTGAGTCATAAAAAATTACGTCATATATTTCCAAATCTTCAAGAACTGGACATCCATAAAGAAGGTTCATAAAAAATTGACGGTTTAAAAACTCAATATTTTTCATATACAGTGTTTTGAGTGAGGGAAGGTCAACACAAGAAACAACACCAAAATTTGCATCATGCTGCTTGAGAACAACTAGGGTTGTGCATCTGAAAATACAGTTAGGCACTGGTGAATCGGGATGCTAGATTTCGAGTTTCTCGAGTTGGCGTTTTTTTGCTCCTCTTAACCATTCCGTGACATCGTAAAATGGACAATGGTAACCTGTTCTGAGGGTAAAGTTTTTTATGGGTGGATGCAAACCTCGTGAATGAGTAGCAGCGTATACGAAATTGCTGAAATCAGAGTACGATTTCGACTACTTCCCTTCGAGATATCGATCTTTGTCAAAGTCTAGGGTAGGTACTGAAAGCCAGAGTGGTCTCCACCTCTTTCAGAGAACAGTAGTGGCAACAACATCCTCAGTGGGAAGAAAGGAGAAAATGTGGCAGAGAATTTCATCTGGCAAATTGCTAATCGTATCCTCCATTGGAGGCTCAATGGAAGCTCGAATAAAGCAGATACAAGAGATGGGAGGGGATTTTTAACTTGTATGAATGTGAACTAATTTTCCCTTTATAATAAAGTTTTTTTTTATAATTCCAAAGCTTCTTCAGCTAACCCCACAAACCACACATGTAAGCAGTTTCTTTTTTATCACAGATAGTAGGCATTATCTGTGGAAGGAAATATACACTACAACTTTAAAGCACGGGTATAGGAAAGTATTATTACTACACCTTTTATTTTATGTATCAAATAATTTTAATAAGCAAAGACTAAGCTATCGTTTGATGACTGTCATTGACAAAACATAATATGACAGTGATAGGCGCATAATTGGTGCATAGTATGTGTGTCTTTCTAAGCTTCATTATATTCATTTTTGTGTTTAATTGTTATGACTTAGCCTTGTTTTGACTATTAGTGTTTATTTGGATTATTCATAGAAAAATGTTTAATTCTTTCTTTTTAGCTTTTATGACCTTTTGCACTAGAATAAGTTGAATATAGAGCTATAGATACATAAGATGAATAATATGTCGTTGGAAAGATGAATCGAAGCCTTACAACTTCCATGTTCAGAAAAACTTGGAATCAGCCTTTAACTTGGTTAGAATTGCCTTGTTAAGTTGTTGTCACTAATCATGCGAGTCTGGAGCAGTCTTCACTAAAACGATCATATTTTGGGCTACAAAACTCCGACTTAAGATCCGATTGAAGGCTCTTAAAAATATAACATAGTTGATACAATGTGAGAAAAGTGAGAAGTTACATTCACCTTTCCCATGTGAGAAGTTATTGTTATGGTATGTAGTCTATTTGTAGTCCCACATCGCTTATGTAGTCTATTTGTAAGTCTCACATCGCTTAGAATAAGGAGGAGGTTGACTTACTCCTACTATATATAGGCACCTCATTGTAAGCATTATATACACCAAAGAAATATTACTGCCTAGTGTAGCCGTGGACGTAGGTACACACACTGTGTTCTGAACCACGTTAAAAACTCCTGTGTGATATTTCTTTCTCTCTTCTCTCTCTTTCTATTATTGCTCCCAACAACTGGTATCAAGAGCTTTAGGTTCGTGGGATAGATCCTCAGTTTAGAGGAAGAAGTGGGAGCTATGGCGCTGGAAGAAGGGAAGGTGAAGATTGAGAGGTTTGATGGCAGAGACTTCGGGTTTTGGAAGATGCAGATGAAGGACTATCTGTACCAAAAGAAGTTGTATCAACCCTTGACAGGGAAGAAGCCAGACGACATGAAGCAGGAAGACTGGGATCTGTTAGATCGACATGCCCTTGGTGTGATCAGATTGACGTTATCCAAAATTGTTGCGTTCAACGTTGTGAATGAGAAGACTACTGCAGATCTGATGAATGCTTTATCAAATATGTACGAGAAGCCATCTGCCGCCAATAAAGTACATCTGATACGACGTTTATTCAATCTCAGAATGGGAGAAGGTAACTCTGTAACTGAACAAATTAATAGCTTTAATACAATTATTTCGCAGCTATCGTCAGTGAAGATTACCTTTGACGACGAATTGATGGCCTTGAGTCTGTTACAATCCTTACCAGATAGTTGGGCTGCAACTGTCACTGCGGTCAGTAACTCTGCAAGGGATAACAAGCTGAAGTTTGATGACATCAGAGACCTGATCTTAAGCAAGGATATTCACAGGAAAGATTCAAGAGAGTCTTCAAACTCTTCCGGTTCAGCATTGAATACTGTAAGTAGAGGAAGAGGTAGCCAGAAGATTCACAATCAAGCCCAAGGCCGAGGCAGATCAAAATCAAGAGGAAGAAGTCAGACAAGAGTCAGGAATGAAATCACTTGCTGGAATTGTGACAAGAAAGGTCACTTCACCAATCAATGCAAAGCCCCAAGGAAGAAGAAGAATTACCAAAAGAGGCAAGATGATGATGAATCTGCTAATGCAGTGTAACATCCCGATTTCCGGGTGTCACTTAGTGACTTGAAAATAAAACAAAGCAGAAAATGCAGGTAATTTTTTTCGTTTCCTTTTAGAATAAAAGACATTTCAAACTAAAGACTCAACCCAAAATGCGATAAACATAAACTAATATACAATACTATTACAGTCCTGCTGCAGCTAAAAGCATCGTCACGAGTATCCTCAAGTGACGACAAGGTTTACAAGTTTTCAGAAAGCATAATTAGTTTCAAAATATTATACAAGTGGCAGAAGGGAATAGTCAGCCCCAGATGGCCTCCTCTAGACCTCTACAACCGACTACTCCATGTGATTCCCAACTACGGAGAACCACACAAAAAGTAATGTGTCGGGGACCTACCCTACCCCAAAATACAAATGACGAATCAGAGCTTTGACAATAACAACCAACTCAAAAGACTCTAACCACCCATATCCTACACTACTATCATCGACCCTCAACTGGCCATGCATTCAGTCCGAGTCCTCGTCGAAGCTTCAGTAATAGTCATTACGCTCCTGGTCCTCCCCGAGTGGCAAATCATCACGAACCAGTTGTCGAACGTCTGGTAGCAGGCCAACCGCCCAAACACAGACATACAAACAAAGCCAAGGTGTTAGGGTCAACTTACGGAATACAGTAGATATTACAAGCAACATGTGATGAATAAGGGGGTATATATATATATGTTATATATACATATAAGTTTTGTATTGCCTACCCTAAGGTATATACATAACACGTTATCGAATCTCTAACAACATTCAATCATTAAAACACATAACGATGTTTATCAACATCAAATCATCAGATCTCAACAACTATAGTTAGAGTGCATGATATGTTATGCAACGTCAATCATAATAAGATGCATGGTGTACCAATGCAGAATATGCTGACACAAATCCGAATAACGTCACTCTGCTGGGAGACGGGACAAACCAATAGTATTGCCACTTAAAGGTTGGGCACCTCGAGACGGTCGTAACACTGGCCTCGTGTTTAACCATTTCTGCTCGGGCGTCGCTTATCACCTTTGGCTATAGTCAAGACGATCCAACTCTACACGGTTCGAAATTTCTGCTTGCTATGCCGAACATCAACAGGAGCGATACAACTCTACACGGATGATCGTTACTTCCTGTTGTGCCAGGTATAGTCAGGTCCGATTCAACTCTACACGGCTGATCGTTGCTTCCTGCTATACCGAAGTTCTCCGCTTGGCACTTCATCGCGTGTATACATGAGTGCAATATGATTAGCAAAACAATGATTCGTCCTCACGGGTAAAAATTGGTTCATTGACCAAAGGCTTCTACAACGAGAAACCAAGGCTATAGTCAAGTCGGTTGTGACCCTACGGGTTTAACCATCCTGCTTGCTATGCCAGACATCAACAGGAATGATACAACTCTACGCGGCTGACCGACACTTCCTGTTGTGCCAGGTATAGTCAGGGACGATGCAACTCTACACGGTTGACCGTCAAATCCTGCTACACCAAGAGTACTCTACTAGGTAGGCACTAACGCCCAAATCCTTGGCTAAGCCCGTCTACAAATTCTTTTCCATAAAATGAGTTCCCTTAAAAATAGTTCTCTTATTAGGTAAAAGGTTTCATCGTAAGTTAGTGCATTATGCTGTTACTTCCAAAATTCCAATTCTCATTTTCCAAAACCTTTCAAAATAACTTTCCTAAAACTAGGATCACTGACCCATTCCCGTTTTCCAAACTCAATTTCATTCCTAAGTCTTTTCCATCAAATTGTCGTCATTAATTAAAAGCGTTATATTCTTAATCAATATATTATGAATTTATTTATATAAAACAGATTATGATTATCTTCGATCCAAAGCTCTATAAGTTCAAGTTCCCATCAAACCCAAATAACTCCTCGAGAAAACACTAGATTCCCTAAAACAATAAAGGTTCGAACCTTGGTTCGACCTAGTAAACATTCCCAAGGCATACCCGTCATCGTCATGACAAGGGTAAGTGTATTCCACACTCCGAGAGTGGCATCAAAATGCACGAATATAGTCAGCACAATTTAATAATAAACGCAAATACATCAAGCTCTATCGAGCGATGAATTAATATTGCAGTGTTGTAAACATAACCTTGTCATATCCACTAGGAAGCGATAAGACAGAAACCAGTAAACGGCCGAAGCCTCTCAGAAAACGGAGACACACGTCTCATATCAGTTCACTTGGCCGAAGCCTCCAGAAAACATTTTTCCATAAAGCGATAAACAATATCCAAGCAATATTCAACATCAAGAAATATTCAAGTCGAATTTATCGACGCCTACAATACAATAGCTAGTAAGTAAGTTGCCCTAACCTCGAGTTGTTCCAGTCTCGCGGTGCAGGTCTCGCTCACAAGCTTGTTCAGTCAGCCCCAAGGTTTCCACAATTGAACCTTTGAGCAAAGAAAGCAATAATGAATCAAAACAAGTCGAAACAATTCTAACTAACGTTCGACAAAGCTCAAGAAGCTCCAGAGTACGGCATTTTAAAGCGGATGGAAGAGTTTCCCCGAATGGGTGAGTTTTGACTCGTGAAACCAAATAGAAATTCTGATATTTACCTTTGCTCACTAAAACGCGCATAACTCGAGCTACAGAACTCGGAATGACACGAAACCAAAGTCAAAATTTCGGCAACTCGAAGGGCTACAGTAAGCATAAGGTCAACCTTTCCCATATTTGAGTTTCCTCACTGTCCTAACACAAATAGGTCTCGGCCACTCTCCAAAAATAGGCGTTCCGGCGCTTTTTCTTCGATCTAATTTAATTCATAGGTAGTTTTAGGGTAAAACTAGGGTAAAGAAACTGTCGGAAAAATTTTAGGACGATGGTTGGAATTACGACTAGTTAGGGGCATTTTGGTCCAAAATTAAAGCTCAAAACTCCAAGTCGAAACTTTGAAAAATAAATTTGATGGGGTCGTTCAGAACGACATTTATAGCAACTAATCCTAAGGGCACTAAGTCGGATTGTGGCTTTTCGAAGATAAAGTTTCAATATGTGAGTAAATGGATTGGAAAAAGATTGGAAACGTCGAAAGAAATCTGGCAACGCGGATGGAAACTTCGTTAGAAGCTCCGAATAGAAAAAGTCTTCAATCAGCGTTTGAATTTAGATTTTTGAGAGAATAGAATTTAGCGTCGTCGAACTTTCGAGAAGTGAAACCTATCGTGCGTACAGTCCAGAGTTCCGAAATGAAACGCTGGTCGAGGGAAAAATAAAGAGAACTTCTTATTTTTCCAAGGATTTAGAATTTCGCTTAAACAACGCTTTAAGAGCGGAAATAGCCTTTTTTGGACACTCTCGACCTTAGTCGGTAGAGCTGTCAATATGGGCTGGCCCGACCCATACGGGCCAGCCCGTCACGGGTTGGGTTGGAAACGGGTTGGGTCAGGCCAACCCATATTTTGACGAGCTAGAGAAATATGAACCCAACCCGACTCGCGGGCTGGCTCGTTTGTTATGTTTCATAAATAAATAAAATCTGAAAAATTGGATAAAAATATTTCAAAAAAGAAAATGTTATAAAAAAGTTATTAAAATACTGTATTAATACATAAACAAGTAAATGAAGTAATAGTAGTGGTAGTGGATTTGAATTAACAATACTAGTTTAACACATTAAAGGTCAAGTTCAAACTCCAAATATAACATAAGTTACAAATCCACATCAAACATAGTTTAATTAAAATACTAACACAGTTTCAAAATATAAAACACAACTATTCCAAATATAACATGATTTAACAAATCAACATCCAAACAAAACATTTGGGCTTATCCAAACAAAACATTTAAAAAAAAAAGTAAAAAAGCACCTGACCCGCGGGCTGACCCGTTCAACCCGCGGGCTGACCCGTTTAACCCGCGGGTTAAACGAGCCGGGTTGTGCTGGCCCAGGTTCTATATGAGCTGATATTTACCCAACCCAACCCTATCACGAGCCGGGTTGGGTTGGGCTGGTTTGCGGGTTCCAACCCATATTGACAGCTCTATTAGTCGGGTGTGGAAATGGCTTGTACTAACTCTTATACTGACCACAGTACTATCCTTAAGCAATTTCCTAAACGTTATTCTTCATCAAGTAGTCATAAACAACATTCTCCGTTACAAGGTCCTTTTGCGGTTGAACCGGTTCTACTCTTGGGTTGGAAAAATAATTAAAAAAATTATTTAAATCCAAGTCTGAAATTTAGGGTCTTACAATACTACCCTCCAAAAAGAAAGTTTCGTCCTCGAAACTTAGGGTTACGCGAAGAGTCCTGAATACTGTTCCTTGATCTTCTCTTCTAACTCTCATGTAGTATTGCCTGTGTCATTGTTCCTCATAACCTTCACTTAAGAAATCTGCTTTTCCCTCTAATGTTTCACTCTTCTATTCCCACTGCTAACTGGCGACGTCTCAAAAGACAAAACATCCTTCAACTCAATGTTGTCTGGCTCGATCAATTGCGTCGGGTCTCTGTTTGAAATAATACTAGTTGGCACTCCGTGCAGTCGCACAATCTTAACCACTTGCTTCTTTACTTTCGGTCGTCCGAAATTCTTCTTAAACTCGATACATCTCTGTCATTTCAAAGTGAAAGCTCAACTTGTCCTAGTGATCTTCATCCACAGTCCAAAACTCCACTTGGAGGCTCACGCTATTATGTCACCTTCATAGATGTGTGGGGTCCAGCCCCGGTGAAATCTCTTGGAGGCTCACGCTATTATGTCACCTTCATAGATGACTCAACAAGAAAGGTATGGGTTTATTTTCTCAAAAAAAAAAATTTGATGTGTTTTCTGTGTTTAAAAGGTGGAAAACAGAAGTTGAAAATCAGACAGGCTTGAAGATTAAGAGTCTGAAATCTGATAATGGCGGGGAGAATGACATCCAGGAGTTCAAACATTTTTGTTCAGAAAATGGGATCAGAATGATCAAGACCATACCAGGTACACCTGAGCAAAATGGTTTCGCAGAAAGAATGAACAAGACCTTGAGCGAAAGGGCTGGATGTATGCGAATTCAGTCCGGGTTTCCAAAAATGTTTTGGGCAGATGCCCTTAATACAGCAGCTTACCTGATAAATCGGGGACCATCTGTTCCTTTGGATTATCAGTTGCATGAAGAGGTATGGTCTGGAAAGGAGGTAAGTCTTTCACATTGAAAGTCTTCGGTTGTGTCTCTTATGTTCTCATAGACTCCGATAGGAGAGACAAATTAGACCCCAAGGCCATAAAATGTTTCTTTATTGGTTATGGTTCTGATATGTATGGCTACAGGTTTTGGGATGAACAAAACAGAAAAATCATTAGAAGCAGAAATGTCATTTTTAATGAAAGTGTGTTTTATAAAGACAGGTCTTCTGCAGATTCTATGAGTTCAATTAAACAGTTGAAAATTTCTGAAAGAGGCATTGGAAGAAATTTCAGAAAGTGATGTAGCCAAAAGAAACCAAATTAATCCCGAGAACGAGGACGATAACAAGGGCCAACAACAGTAATTGAAACTCCTATAAATCAAGTGAGGAGATCTACAAGAACTCTGAAAGCACCACAAAGGTATTCTCCTTCGTTGAATTATTTGTTGTTAACTGATGCTGGAGAGCCAGAATATTTTGGTGAAGCTATGCAGGGGAATAACTCTATCAAGTGGGAGTTAGCAATGAAAGACGAGATGACGTCCCTTCAAAAGAATGGAACATGGTCTCTGACCAAGTTACCAGAAGGAAAGAAAGCACTACAGAACATATTGGTCTATAGACTGAAGGAAGAATCAGATGGCAGCAGAAGGTACAAGGCAAGGCTTGTAGTGAAAGGGTTTCAGCAGAAGCAAGGATTTGACTTCACAGAGATTTTTTCTCCAGTTGTCAAAATGACCACTATAAGAGTTATCATGAGTATTGTAGCTGCAGAGAATATTCACTTGGAGCAGTTAGATGTTAAAACTGCATTCCTACATGGGGATTTGGAAGAAGATATTTATATGACACAACCTGAAGGTTTTCAAGTTCCAGGCACGAAGAATCTTGTATGCAAGTTTCATTAAAGCTTGTACGGTCTGAAACAGGCACCGAGACAGTGGTACAAGAAGTTTAATGAGTTTATGAGCAACTCGGGTTTTAATAGATGTGACATGGATCATTGTTGCTATGTTAAGAAATTCTCTAATAGTTATATTATTCTTGCTTTGTATGTTGATGACATGTTGATAGCAGGATGAAATATGACTGAAATTGACAGGTTGAAGCAACAGATGTCAGAAAATTTTGAGATGAAGGATCTTGGTCCAGCCAAACAAATCCTTGGTATGAGGATTTCCATAAATAGATCAGAAGGTGTTCTGAGGTTGTCTCAAGAGAAATGTGTTGAAAAATTACTTGACAGATTCAATGTTGGAGATGCCAATACCAGAAGCACCCCTTTGGGAAATCACTTAAAGTTTTCAAAGAAGCAGTCCCCACAAACAGATGAAGAAGAAAGTCATATGTCAACAGTTCCATATGCATCTGCAGTAGGGAGCTTTATGTATGCTATGGTTTGTACCATACCTGATATAGCACATGCAGTGGGAGTTGTCAGCAGATTCATGTCAAACCCTGGAAATGAGCATTGGGAAGGTGTACAGTGGATACTGAGATATCTGAATGGTTCTTCAAGAATGTGTCTATGCTTTAGAAGAAACGATCTCACTTTACATGGTTTTTCTGATGCAGATCTAGGAGGAGACTCGGATGGTGGAAAAAGCACCACAGGTTATATTTTCACTTTAGGAGGAACTGCTGTGAGTTGGAAGTCTAAACTTCAAAATAGAGTTGCTCTCTCAACCACTGAATCAGAATATGTTGTCATTTCAGAAGTAGCCTAGGAGATGATATGGCTGAAGAATTTTCTCAAAGAATTGGGAAAAGAACAAAATGTTCCTTCATTGTTCAGTGACAGTCAAAGTGCTATTTGCCTTGCAAAAAATCATGTCTTTCACTCCAGATGCAAGCACATATAGATGAAATATCACTTCATCAGAGAACTTATCAATGATGAAGAATTATCTGTGTTGAAGATCTTAGGATCAGAGAATCCAGCTGATATGTTGACCAAGACTGTTATAGTTGATAAGCTGAGGCTTTGCATTGCCTCAGCTGGCCTTCGAGGATAATTGAAGACGAAGGCGCTACACTAGGTGGAGAGCATATTAGCTTATTGCTTACAAGAAGTACTACAATTAGACTCCAAGTGGGAGAATTGTTATGTTATGTAGTCTATTTGTAGTCCCACATCGCTTATGTAGTCTATTTGTAAGTCTCACATCGCTTAGAATAATAGGAGGTTGACTTACTCCTACTATATATAGGCACCTCATTGTAAGCATTATATACACCAAATAAATATTACTACTAGTGTAGTTGTGGACGTAGGTACACACACTGTGTCCTGAACCACGTTAAAAACTCATGTGTGATATTTCTTTCTCTCTTCTCTCTTTTCTATTATTGCTCCCAACAGTTATATATATATATATATATATATAGAGAGAGAGAGAGAGAGATTCTTCGTAGTAACTATGTTGGGACTTTAACTCTCAGGCCGTAGTGTTTTTTATTTTTAGCTATTGTACCAAAAAAAATCATTAATTGATGGATGAGTTGGATAGATTTTATTAAATAGGCTCTTTGGGCTTCTTTTTCTCTATTGGTGAGGTTTTTTTTTTTTTGGCTTTGGTTGGGGTAGAGGTGTTCATATTGATTTTTTGTGCCCTTGTGAGGAGGGTTGTACAACTCTTGACTATTTTCTCATTAATATTATTCTGCTTTCGAAAAAAAAAATAGATTTTATTAAATAGATCATGGATGAATTGGATTTTTTAAAGATATTTTAGGCTTAAATATGTTTTTAGTATTTTTTTTTGAATGAAAGTTCATTATATTAATAAGTAAAAGCAGAGTCTGCTAATAATGTTTCAGCAATACAAGAAGGGGGAGAGTCCCACCAAACCCAATCTGGAGAAACTATAGCATCAGAGGCTAGCATATGAGCAGCCTCATTAGCCTTCCTAAGTACATGAGAGAAAGAAATAACAGGAAAGCTAGTGGCTAATCTCTTGCAATCATCAATGATCACATCTATCTGTGGAGAGCATGTCTTCGTACTGGTCATTGCAGTTATAATGGTTGCTGAATCAGACTCAATGATAAGACATTTCAGCTGCCATTCATGTGCTAACTCCAACCTCCAGCGCAATGCGAGTCCCTCAGCCACCAGAGGATCCTGACGAGTGTTCACCACACTAGTTGCCGCAGCCATGAAAGCAGAGGTATGCGATCTATGCAAAAGATGAATGAAATTGAGTCTATGCAAAAGAAATCATTTGCAATTGATCCCAACGATATTTTTTAATTGCAATAGGTCCAAAAGCTAAATTTATGCCTACATGTCGTCAATTTCGAAAAACCTCTTCCATGTTATTTCTCAAATCCAATGTGTAATTTTTTGCATTCGTGGTGGTCCCTCTATTTGTTTTTATCACTTTTAGCCGTCCTCTTTCATGTTCCTTCTTGAAGGGACTAGCCTAGTGTGGTTACTTGAGTTTGGGTGGAAATCCTTTCTCTAGAGAGGTTCCTGAGTGGATTGGAGAAATGAGTTTTGTTCCCCTTGGTACTATTTCAAAAAATTTCAAATCTAGAGATGGTTGATGGTGAAAGAGGGATGAATTTCTGAGTCAGAAGATTATTTTATTTGCTAGGTTTGAGTTATGGAAAAAGAGGAAGAAGGGGAAGAAGATGGTAAGCTATAACAAAGAAATTTCCCCATAAACTCATCCTCCCTAGAAACAAGGCAAAAATGAAGCTCTAGAGAACCCTCCCATGTTTCACAAATTCAAGCTCAGCATGACGGCATAAAACAACACGTTTTATCCAATAAAAAATGAACTTCTAATAATAGATGCAGCTGCAATAGAAACAGGCAAATGAGCAAAGAATCCACATTGAAACACTTGCCTATCACAAGACAAGACATCACACGAACTACTTCTAATTTCTAGGCAGTCCTACAACCTTAAAAAGCAAATAAACCTTGACGCCAATTGTCCATGCTATGAAATCCAAAAATCAAACAACTCATAGCCTCTTAAGGCTCAAATTAGAATTCTCCTAATTCTACAAAATAAACACAAACTTACCATTCCCAATTAGAGTAGATGGCACGACCGATTGCAAACTTGAAGCCACGAAAAAGCCACAGAGTTCATTTATTACACACAAGACAACCAATGCTTCATGTCTGTCTGTTCAGTGAATGCCTAGTTGCCTATTAGTTTTGTTTAGTAGAACCAAAAAGAGCTAGTAAGATGAACAAAATTTGTTTCATCAGATGCATATTCCTAGTTGAAAGACTTGAAAAAGGAAATTTTTAGATTCATACTTGTATCATTCAAAATTCTATATTTAGCAAGGTTATTAAAACCGGACTGATCAAACCGATGAGGGTACCGGTTCAAGGTTCATTGGTTCAACCGTAATTGAACCGTGGTCCAACCGGTATTACCACAATTTCAAAATACTACATCAAATTCTCCTCATATACAAGAGTCACATAGTGAAAAGAAGATAAAAAACAAAGAAAGAATAATAGACCAGAAAAAAAAGACCCAGTTTCCTTGACTAGAAAACAGCCCAAAGTAAACAACTTGGGCCATTACAATATCCATCCAACGTGAGGCTCTCTCATCCAAGTTTGTCCACAATTATTTTACCAAGGCAAAATGCCGTTTGAAAAGGAAAAAGCCATGGTTATAAAAACCGGACCGGACCGGTCGGTTTGACCGGATGAACCGGGAACCGGACCCTAGGCCGGTCCGGAACAACCACAAAACCGCTTGGGAAAAGAACCGGAGGTGAACCGGCGTAAAACCGGGAGAACCGGCCGGTTGACGGTTTTAGGCGGTTTATGTTTCTTGTAAAAAAAAACGCTGAAAGTTTTGAAAAAAACACTGTAAACAAAAACGTAAACGGAAGGTTCAGCGGTAATCAATCATCAGCGTGGCATCGTCGACAGCGAGGGGCTGAGCGTCGCAGCATGGATTTCGAAAACCGCTCGTGTGGGTTGTCACAGATCTGGTTCTCCTGCGTTTTCCTTGCTTGCAACTTGCACAGCACAGTACACACACCCTCCCTTATTTGTTTCTGAAAGCTATTTGCTTTTTGAAAGGGAAATTCTATGAAACCCAAAAGACAAAGCTTTTTGCTTTTTGCACAGTACAAATAGCCTCTCTCACTCGTCCAAAGCCTTTTCCTTTTCAAACAGCCTTTTGCCTTGGTAAAATAATTGTGGACAAACTTAGATGAGAGAGCCTCACGTTGGATGGATATTGTAATGGCCCAAGTTGTTTACTTTGGGCTGTTTTCTAGTCAAGGAAATTGGGTCTTTTTTTCTGGTCTATTATTCTCTCTTTGTTTTTTATCTTCTTTTCACTATGTGACTCTTGTATATGAGGAGAATTTGATGTAGTATTTTGAAATTGCGATAATACCGGTTGGACCACGGTTCAATTACGATTGAACCAATGAACCTTGAACCGGTGCCCTCATCGGTTTGATCACCGGTCCGATTTTAATAACCTTGGAAAAAGCTTTGGACGAGTGAGAGAGGCTATTTGTACTGTGCAAAAAGAAAAAAGCTTTGTCTTTTGGGTTTCATAGAATTTCCCTTTCAAAAAGCAAATAGCTTTCAGAAACAAATAAGGGAGGGTGTGTGTACTGTGTTGTGCAAGCTGCAAGCAAGGAAAACGCAGGAGAACCAGATCTGTGACAACCCACACGAGTGGTTTTCGAAATCCATGCCGCGGCGCTCAGCCCCTCGCCGTCGACGACGCCACGCTGATGATTGATTGCCGCTGAACCTTCCGTTTACGTTTTTGTTTACAGTGTTTTTTTCAAAACTTTCAGCGTTTTTTTTTACAAGAAACATAAACCGCCCAAAACCCTCAACCGGCCGGTTCTCACCGGTTCTCCCGGTTTTACGCCGGTTTGCCCGGTTCACCTCCGGTTCTTTTCCCAGGCGGTTTTGTGGTTGTTCCTGATCGGCCTAGGGTCCGTTCCCGGTTCGTCCGGTCAAACCGACCGGTCCGTTCTGGTTTTTATAACCATGATATTTAGTAAGGGTTTCAAAAAATTAAACACTCAATTTTTGTTCAATAACTTTTTTCAAATTTTGAAATGAGTTAAAAGAGAGATTGAAGGAATGAAACTACAGAATTACAAATGACAGAGGAATAATCAGCTTTGTACATATCAAGCCAAGTCCTTGTACTTAAGAAATTTCCCCAACTAAATTTGTTTTATCAACCCATGGATGTAGATGTAGGTCCAATGACACAATAACTTGTGTTTCTGTCCAGGTTATAGTTCAGTAATCAAATCCAATGACATACCATCTTGCCTAAGATCAGGGGTGGAGGCATAAATTTCATAAGGGGACCATCTAAAGGAATAGAATGTATAAGGAAATTTCAATTTTCTACATAATGTGCAAAATAAAAGCAATAAAACATAGATTCAATCATTTGCAGGGTAAACTGGGACCTTTCATGCAAATCATGACTCATAAACCAAAGATAGATAAAAAAATTCAAATGGCAGGTTTAGTCCTTGACCTGCTTTTGTTTTAGTATCAAATAGCATTACTTTCTCACTTCTTCATCCTTTGAATTTTGTCTAAAACTTTCCGTTGGTAGCCCTATTTTACTGTTTTGATGGTTACCAATCCTTATAAAATCTCCGCTCTCCATCTACCTTCTGATGAATTCGCCATGCAACCTGACTGATTTCAAAGAAGAATTCCCACAATGTTTCTAAACTTTGAGATTCTGATAATGCCACTACTGCTACCCTCCAAAACCACAAAGCACTATTTAAGTATTATATAACCTTAAGAAAAATAAAAGAGGGGGTGACCATGGCCCCTGAATGTCCTCCCTTCCCTCCGCCCCTGCCTAAGATATTTAAGGGCAAAGATCACATTATCATCAGAAAGACAAGTTCGCTATGTCATTTTGAAAATTTTACAACATCTTTTGGATTTGGACACTCTTTTAAAAATTTCAAATTTTACAAGGCTACAAGATCTGACAATCTTCAGCAAATTTAACCACATGCCTCATCAAATATCAATATCAATTATACCCCCTTCTTATGCATTAAAGCTTTCAAACACAAACACCAAAGGATTATCTTCCTTAGCCATAACAGAGAGAGGGAGAGGGAGATAATTTATGAATAATGTTAAAATAAAAATTCCCTTCTAACTTTATACAAAATACTGAATCAATTCAAGCTTGAAGCAATCAGTAATTTTCAAGCTAAAATAATTCATTTTCTCAAGTGCTTTTAATTACTACAAAGTAGGACTTGTAATGAATATTAAATAAGAACTCCACAGATTCTTCTCCTCTAGGAAGTTTCAAAGGTCTAAGACTCACACGCATACACATCCACACAACAAATTAGAAAATCTACTCTCATTTCAGTTTGTCAGATTTACAAAAGTAGAGTTGGAGTGCATAAGATCAGCAATTTTCAAAACAATAACAGGAGAAACACACAAAGTTTGTGTCTAACAAAAGCACCAAAACCAGCAGATACATTAAACTATGAACAAATGCAGTCATCCACTTTAGGAATAATTTCCAACTACTAACAAGCATATAAATCACTTAAATAGAAGTTCACAAACTGCAGAGCTCCTTGGATATGAGGCCAATTCTGTTATCATTTCAAGCTTTCTCTGATGATTTTGGGAATACCGACTGCAAATGATCAGGGAACGTAACAAGGTTGCGTTTTGCAAAACATATCTTGCAAATCTCATCTGACAATCCACTCCTGCATAACCTTTAATAAAGCACTTCCTAAGATGCGTAGAAAAGCATTTAGGAATAAAACCTGGGTCTGGCCAAACCTCATCATCATCAAGACGTATGTCAAAGACAACCGTTTGAAGCTTAGGACAATGATTGAGCATATCAAGCACCAAATTCCATTTAAGAGAGTGTCGTTTGAAGGAGATCTCCAGATAAGTTAAATTGGGAAATACAGGAATGCCTGCATCACACTGCAAGAGTTTTAAAGATAAATTATCAGACATTTTCTGTAGTGTAAAGGAAAAAAATAACAAAGTCAACACATTCACCTTTTTCATATACAAAGTAACAGACCTTGTTTAAGTGCAGAAACTGTGCATTGGAAAAAGCTTTCACAGGAATATGGAAAGCAAGGTGAAAAAAAACCTTAGCTCTGACCAAATTG
Organism: Lotus japonicus; assembly: GCF_012489685.1. Taxonomy (NCBI): domain Eukaryota; kingdom Viridiplantae; phylum Streptophyta; class Magnoliopsida; order Fabales; family Fabaceae; genus Lotus; species Lotus japonicus. The sequence goes on along the minus strand of NC_080045.1, from coordinate 40,488,350 downwards.
GATAAACTTTTAACCTGCCCCTCAAAGGGAGAGTCATTAAAAGACGTGTCATTCGATCCCAAATCTGAGTCATCAAAATATACGTGAAGTATTTCCAAATCTTCAAGAACAGGACACCCATAAAGAAGGTTCATCAAAAATTGAGGGTTTATAAACTGAACATAGTGCATATACAGTGTTTTGAGCAAGGGCAGGTGCACAGAAGAAAAAGCTTCAAAATATGTCTCATATAGCTTGAGAACAACTAGGGTTGTGCATCTGAAAATATAGTGAGGCACTGGTGAATCGGGATACCAAATTTCGAGTTTCTCAACTTGGCATTTTTTTGCTGCTTTTAACCATTCCTTGACATCGGAAGATGGACAATCGTCACCTGTTCTGAGGGTAAAGTTTTTGATGGGTTGATGCAAACCTCGTGAAAGGATAGTAGCGGATACGAAATTGCTGAAGTCAGAGTACGATTTCGATTCCTTCCCTTGGAGATATCGATCTTGGTGAAAGTCTAGGATAGGGACTGAAAGCCAGAGTGGTTTCCACCTCTTTGAGAGAACCATTGTTGAAACAGCCTCTTCAGTTGGAAGAAACGAGAGGATGTCACAAAAAATTTCATCTGGCAAATGCTAATCCTATCCACATTGCTAATCTGGGAGGAGCAATGGAAGCTCCGTAACAGTATGCACTTCAGCGAGTTTCTCCCTCAAAGAGTCGAATAAAGCAGATAGGGTTCCTCCTGTAACAAAAGAATAGGGTTCCAGCATATATTATTGACAGTCTTGATTGGTAGGTGGCTTAATATATATATATATATATATATATACTTTACATAAAAATTTAGATTATAATATTTAAAGCTTAAGAAGTTTTTTTTTAAAGTTAAAATACAGTTAAAAAAAAAGTATGTGAACCAACCAGCCCAATTTGTTTTTTATGACACTCTATCTTCATTCTTCAATGTTTCAAAAATGTAACACTGACATGACTGCCAACTCCAAAACCAGCCCAATTTTCATAACATTACAGAGAAGTATCATGAATGCAAACAAGTGATACAATTTCTGATAAGGACAAATTCGTACAAAACTCAAGAATTACTAGCTGCAGTTCGCACATACCATGTACTTCTTTCTGACAGAACCTTATGGAGCCTCATCCCCTATTCATTACTATGGTCGTTATGGCTCGAACTTAATGGAAGCTGTTTCAGCAATAAGGATATTAATTTAGCAAATGTCTGGGAGATGCACTTGCTAAGAATTGGGTGGTGGATCAAAGCACTGAACAATAGAAATGTATATAGTCTGGAACATTTTGCTAGAGATTTCACACACATAAGACTACAGCCACGACTAAAGAAGAAGAGAAATTCGACTTGGTCCCTTCCGGCAGATGGAATTATGAAGGTCAATGTCGATGGGGCAGCAAAAGGTAGCCCAAGGTCATGAGGAATTGGAGGAATCTTACGAAATGCGAAGAATGAGATAAAAGGATTCTTTTCAAAGAATATAGGGCACGGATTTGCGTTTGAAAGCTGAAGTTATAGCAATCCATGAGGCTTTATCCTTGTGTCATCAACTGCTCATTCATAACATAATCATTGAAAGTGACTCATGCCTCCAGGGGCGGATCCAGACCTATTATATCAGTGTGGCTAAACATAAAAGAAATTATAGACGAAAATATATTGAAAATATTTTTTTTTTCGAAAAAGAGAAATACTATAGATAAAACCATGAGAGAAAGTTTCTCATGGAAAGAACTAGGCTTACAACGAAATATAACAAAAGAAACAAATTGAAAACAACAGTATAGTAAAGAAAATGCAGGACGATAGCTATATACAAATAATCAATAATGGAATGATAGCTATATTTTTCTCGAAAAGAGAATAATATATATAATGATAGATAGCATGAGAACAACCTTCTCTTGTAGGGAAAAGAGGGCCAAATAACCAATAAACTACAAACATATAGAGTAACACAGGCAAGATAAAGACCCGACATGATCAAGAATAAACGAAAAACAAGAACTGGTAACAGAGTAGGCACAAAGAAAACAAGATCAGCCAAAGCTCTCAATAGAAATAACACCAGGAGCAAACTTATGCTCTTAACTCAAGGCCTAAACGAAGGGGATGTAGCAAGTCCCTTACGCCAAGGAGAAAGCAGCAAAAACCCCCAATGACTATCAGTAGCATCACGCAACAGCAGCAAACCCCCCCCCCCCCCAATGTCTCTCTCACGTTCCATCTCATCTTATTTTATTTCATTCCAGCTATCATTAGATGTCCATAGCCTGAGGAAACACAACTTGCTGAACAGAAGTGAAATACAATTGTATGGAGGACACTGTTAGCTGCTTGTTTAGTTTATGAAAAACAGAAGACATCAATAATCAATTCAATTTTAATTTTGTCAACAGAGATAGTGAGATAGTGAGATATCAATTTCAATTTCCTCATCAACATTCCTTGTATGTTCTACTTCTATCAAACCCTAGAACAAGAATATTGGTAGAACAAACAACAAGAACCCAAAGTCCCAAACCCTTTTCCAGAATGAGAATTCAGAAAACCCAATACAAAGAAATTGAAACTGAGAAGTAAGAAAACATTACTTCGTGCGTGCAGACTGCAGAGAGACTGAGAGAGGCAGAGACGCCGTGACAGCCGACTGAGAATAGAGAGAGGCCGAGAGCATGCTGCGTGCGTGAGAGAAAACAGAGAGGCAGAGAACGTATGTGACTATTGAGGGTTTTTCTTTTATTTCAAGCATATAAATTTCAAAAAAAACAAAAACTGGTGATATAGATAATAGATGAACATGATTTTGTATCAAAATAAATTTTTAATCTCTTTAATTATAGTAATTTAAGATAAAATCTTTTAAATTGACCATGAGTTCTTAATTTTTTTTTAGATATAGATAATAGATGAACATAATTTTGTATCAAATAAACTTCTCATCTCTTTAATTATAGTAATTTAGTAATTTAAGACAAAATCTTTTGAATTGACCATGAGTTCTTAATTTTTTTTTTAGAAGGTTTTGCCACGTGTCACCACCATACTATTCCAATAAAAAATATACAAATTTTATTTTTCAATATAAAATCTGCAAGGTTTTTTTAGAATTAGATAATAGATGAACATGATTTTGTATCAAAATAAACTTCTCATCTCTTTAATTATAGTAATATAGGATAAAATCTTTTAAATTGACCATGAGTTCTTAATTTTTTTTTATTATGATGCAATAAATTGTGTACATATAATTTAATTATAGTAATTTAAGGTAATTTCTTATAGATTGACCACGATATCATCAAAATAAACTTCTCATCTCTTTAATTATAGTGATTTAAGATAAAATCTTTTAAATTGACCATGAGTTTTTAATTATTTTTATTATGATGCTATAATTTTGTACATATAATTTAATTGTAGTAATTTTAAATCGAATTTTTTATAGATTGACCACGATATCAATTTTTTTTATAAGAGTGCTATAAATTGTGTCAAGCACATAAGTGTGCAATACACAGTGTGAGGAAGGAAAAAAATGGGTCATACCAAAAGAGGAAGAAGAGATTTAGGTGTTTATCTTCTATTGAGTAAATTTTTTCAATAGATGACCATTTATCACTCTTTAGATTACGGTAAAAAATTAGACTCTATATATCTAAAAATATGGATATCTTGAGTTTTGTTTAAAGATTTGGTAATTTTTGTTCTTTCATATTGTTTTAGTGGTAATTGACAAGCATTGAGCTCATTTATTGTTTATTATCTCTAGATTGAAGATGATCAAGAAGCTATACGAATGGGGGTGGTAGTGATAGCAATTCCCGAATCCTATTTTACCCACCAAATCATCTAATCTGCCTCTCGCAATGGAATGAATATACACTCTCCCTCAAACAAACTCACTGTTAGTTAGCTCTGTCTATTTTTTGAAAAAGAACATTTTCCATCAAGATTAATGGGTCCAAGTGTTGATGTGGCTGCTGAAAAACTCAGTGCCTGGATAAAGGAATTCAAGTGTTGATGGATTTTATTTTATTTTTTTATAAGCAAGTGTTGGTGGATGTTTGTCATGTTTTTATTGCTCAACCAAAGGAAGAGTTTGATTAAAAGAGCTATTTTTGTGAAATTTTCTTCATATAAACTATGAAATTTGTATAACAACATGATTTGTTATTACTTCTTCATATAAACTAGGCTGAAATTTTTGATTTATGTCTTATTTTTTTATTCAATCTTTTTTATTCTAGATTTCTTTTATTTATCTTCACTTCTTAATATGGTTTCCACTTTTATTTTAATTTGCACTTTTCTTTTGATTTTGGACTAGAACATTGAAGATTGAAGAGAAGGAAAATGAATAGAGTGTTTGTTGAGAGGCGTCCATCAAAGTCATCATCTTCAACAACGGTATATAAACTCTTCTTTTATTTTGCTTCTTTATGACTTCTCCCGATCCTTTTCTATTTGAGTGTAAACTTCAAACTCTACACTTTAGCCATTTCTTGAGGAATTATTTCATCGGTTACTCCCGACAAACTTGAAACTCTACACATTCTGCTATAAGCCTCCAAGCCAAAATTGACAACTAATCAAAATTGTGTAGCATGGCCATAAGTTCTGAAGATTGTCACATAATTCTTAAAAATAATTAAATCATGCAGCAAGTAATAATCTAATTAATTGATTACACTTTTTAAAAAATATTCAAAATAAAAAACCCTATATATATAAAAAACATAATTCTGACAAATAATTAAATCAGGCAGCAAATAATAATCTAACCTGCTGTCTGAAAATATTTAAAAAAATAAAAAAATAAACTATTTGTTGCATAGGTAAAAAAAAAAGAATCCATTAATTAAAAAAAAAACGTAAGATAATAATAAAAAGGCTCATTTAAAAAATTGTAAAATTAGGAGGTAAAATTAGTTTTACCATTTATTTTCGTCTTTAGAGCTATTTTTATATCATAGCAAAATCTGCTAGATATCTAGAGTTAAGTAATTTTTTTATCTTTTAGCTAAATGCACTAGACTAATTTTTTTCATTTATTCTGGCAACATACCAACAGGACAGGCGAACGACCCCCAAATGTTTTAGACAATTTTGAATGATAACAAAGGAAGTTAAATTTAAAACTCTCATCTAAAAAAAGCACACCATAACATCAAAACTTCTCATCATGACAGAAGCAGAGCGCTTGAGACAAGTGAGAGAGCAAAACGATACACTCAAAGATTTGTGATGAGGTACTCACCATGACGTCTGTTGGAAACTGGATGATAATTTCTCATTTTTAATCTTAATATAAGAAGCCTATTGAAAAGTTGAAAAATAATATTTGTGTAAAATATTATAAATTATTTTTGAAAAAAAGATATTATTTTTAACCAATCCATGATTTTCCAAAAATGTAAGTTGATATTAAAAACTAATAATAATTTTTTTAAAATAATGTCTTTAAATCTCGAATAGAGATAATAAATCTTTTTTTTATGAAATCATGCATATGTAATACAAAATTAGTCAACTTTGACAATAAACTATGCCCATGTTTTTTGTCAATAAAATTTTATAAACAATATATATATATTTGGAAAAGAACATAAAATTTTACTAGAACCTAAAATGCAAGGAATGAAACAATGTGAGATTTTACAACATTTTTTGATAATTCACTTCAAAGTAGCAACAATGGAAAAAAATGGAGAGAAGAAACAATGAGTGAATAACAAACTTATATATATCATTATAGATATATAAGTCATAAAAGAATAATGGTTATGAATAAACACAAATTAATTTTTCAATTTTGAAAATGTAAAAAGAATAGATATTTTATTTATTAGTTTATTTTTTTTGAAAATTTTCAATTTGTTAATATAAAACACTATTGGTAATTAGGTGGGTCGATTTTTCTTCGATCAAACTTGGTTCCTAGGTTATTATTAGTCGTAACTAAGGGTATTCTAAACTCGGAAAAATTATCGGATCGAAAACTGTCGCAGGGGTATTTTGGTCAATATTTTAGCTCAGAATTTCAAAACTGAATTTTGAAAAGCAAATTGGATGGGGACGTCACCAACGACGTTTATGACAACTAATCCTACTAGCACTAAGCTAAGGCGATAGTTTTCAGCCCAAAGGACGAAGCTTTGCCCCAAAATGGGTATTTTAAGCAGAATTGAAACTCGACGGTAGTTTTTCGAGAATCGGCGCAGTATTATTAGCTAAACATGCTCTTGGGCACGTAGGGAAGATGTTTAGATAGAAAAATGAAGTTATCAGGATAGTTTTGCAAAAACCTCAAAACTATGAGCACAGAAAGACATAGAGAAAAGCTATGGAAAAGACGATCAGAGGTAAGGATTAGCGACTATACCTCGATACCTTGAAGTAGCAACTGTTGAATCAATGATCAAGCAAGAAATGAAGAAAATCTCTTCTTCCTCCTCCTTCAATGAAGCTCGCGGGTTTGAGAGAGAAAATGGTGGAGTTTTGCCATTTTTTCTCATTTTCTTGCTATATATAGAGGTTGGAAAAACGCGGTAAAATGAAAGTTTCGCGAATCTGATTTTTCCGGCTTCATTCTCCGTGAATTCTAAGATAGGTTTTGGCGACATAAATCCAAAACTCAAAAGAGGTTTCCTTGTATTTTAGGTGGCTAATGCAAAGTCGGTGTAAAACTATTTTACCCGATAAGTTACTTTTTGCAACGAATGTCGGAAGAGAAAACTTCCTTCTGAAGAAAGATTGAAATCATCAAGAGAAATGGGTGTATGCGTGTAGAATCTTCATTTGAAGCTCCGAATAGAAAAAGTCTTCATTGTCGGTTGATTTTAGGGTTTTGAACTATCAGGGTTCTAGTTTCGGCAAACTTCCGAGGATTGGAATCGGACGTTCGTAGATCCTAGGGTTTTGCCTCGAAACGATTGTCGTATAAGGAATAAGAGAAGTTCTAACATTTCTCTGAAGATTTTTGGAATTAATTTCCATCGTGACTTTAAGCGTAAACTAGCTATTTACTAGGGTTTCTGCCCTAGGTTTAAGCGTATAACGATCGTGCTATACCTTTTATCGATTTTGATACAATCCTTAGACTTTTCCTGAACTTTCTCCTTCATAAATTTATTCCATTCGATAAACTCTTGTTCAGGTTTTTCCTTCACGATACGTCAAGCCTAATCATAAATGGAAATCTCTTCCACTTATTCTAAGCTTAAAAACTTGGGTCTTACATTACTACCCTCCAAAAAGAAAGTTTCGTCCTCGAAACTTAGGGTTCAGTAAAAGCTCCGGATATTATTCCTTGATCTTTTCCTCTAATACCCATATAGCACCGTCCGTGTCTTTGTTCCAAATAACTTTCACTAAAGCACTCTGCTTTCCCTTCGATTGTTTCACTCTTCTAGTCCCAAGGTTGACCGACGGCGTCTCAACAGACATATCATCTTTCAACTTGCCGAGGTTTAACTACAATCGTCAATGCTAACACCACTAAAACTCTTACTCGTACATGATCTTCAGCTTCCGAAGTCAATCTTAACCCCCCTTTTTTTTTGTAACTTGATCACCATCCAATCAATCCAATACTTAGTCTCTCGGTCAAAACCCGAGACTTCAATTCTACTAACTCCGCAGGTGCAATACGATATGGTGTAATCGAAATCGGCCCTGTTCCCGGTATGATGTCGATAGCAAACTCAATGTCGCGTACAGGCGACAATCCAGGTACATCGTCAGGAAAACATCGGTGAAGTCTCTCACCACTGGAATAGTGTCAAATTCCGGGTTCCCTTTACTCTCCAAGCTTAGCAATACGGAGTACTCTTGAGATCCGTCGTTCAAAGAAACGCTAATGTGATTGGTAGATAGATACTCGGAAGATCCGAGTCAGGAAATACCACTCTCTTTCGGTTGCAGTCCAAAAGATAATGATAGTGGAACAACTAATCCTCTCCTAGGATAACATCTAGGTTCTTGAGAGTTAGGCATACAAGGTTAGCATGATAGACTCTATCTTTATATGTTACCAGACATTACGTACATGCAGTATTAGCAAGTAGAGTTTTGGCAAGAGTTGTAACTATAAGATCGAAGCTCAAAGCAGTAATAGGAAGTCTTAATCTGGTCGCACATTCTCTAGAGATAAATGAGTGCATTGCATCGGAAATTGAAAAGTACAGTTAGGAGATTACCGTCAATCTCGCAGTCTCCTCTGATCAGACCGTTGTCTCCTTCAGCATCTTCACCATCCATGGTGTAGACTCTTGCTTTAGCAGCAGGGCGCTTTCCTCGAGCAGTGTTCATGGTTGGTTCCGTCTTGGGTGCTCTGCACTGACCGACAGTATGCCCCATCTTGTTACAATTAAAGCATTTGGGTCTCGTGTCGGGACAAGCATTAGCATAGTGCCCCGGCTCCCCACATCTGAAGCAGGTCATCTCCCTCTTCAAAGTCTGATCTCCGGGACCACCAGCAGTACCCGTCATGGGTCTGTAAGATCCTGAAGTAAACCCTTCTCCAGCAGGACGTTGATAAGGCCTCCTCCTCTGAAATTTTCCTTTGCTTTGAAAACTTTGAGAGCCCGACCTCATCGGCCCTCCAGTTCCCGTACGGTTCAACCTCCTGTTTTTCATCAGCTCCACTTCTGTGGCTTTCTCCACCAACGACTGAAAGCGCATAATTCCCAATGGCCTCACTGAGTCCTCAATATCAGGCCTCAGTCCATTAACAAAACGCTTACACATGTAACGCTCATCAACATGATCGTTGAAAAACTGAAAATGCTTCGCTAGAGATTTCAACTTGGAAGAAAATTCTGGTACAGACATACCTCCTTGACGGAGAGTCAGAAACTGTGCCTCCCGCTCATCCCGAGCACTTGTTGGAAAATACTTTTCCAAGAACGCAGTTCGAAAGGAGTTCTAGTTGATCTCCTCATGATTAGCTTCCATAATCCCCCTGGTGCCCCTCCACCAGTACTCAGCATCACCCAGCAGCAGGTAAGTTGACATGCCTACCTTGGCACCCTCAACAGTTTGTAATACACCGAATATCTTCTCAATCTCCTGGATCTAGAGATCCGCCTTGTCCGGGTCAGTACCACCCGAGAACTTTGGTGGATCTTGTCTACTGAAGTCATTCAGGCCTTTATTCTGGTCCAGTGTCACTTCTCTCTGACGTTGATGATGATCACGTGCCTCCTCAGCAACACGCCTCATAACATTATCGTTTGCCTGTGCAATCACAGCTTGGGCCATAGTGGCCATCATCTCAGCTAGTTGGTTAGTGTTCACCATGTTCTGTTAAGTTAAACAAACAATTAGTACTCATCATAAGATAGCATCTAGTATAACTATACAATATGATTAAGCAATAACTTCAATCAATTCTAAGCGAAAAATCGCTTGCAAACAATCAATTTTCACTCTTTGCAGAGTCACACAACCTAGCACAGAAGACCTATTCCCCAAAGACTCCCGAAAGACTCGACAAGCTCTGATACCACAATGTAACACCCCGATTTCGGTGGCGTCACTTTAGTAACCAAAAAGAAAGTTTAAGCGGAAAAACGTGAATTTTTTTTTTCGATAATAGAACCAAAGACTGAAAGAAATAAACTCCCAACAAAAGATAACAGAACTAATGTACAATAATAATTACAGCCCCCGCTGCAAGTAGCAAACCTCGTCACGAGTAACCTCCAGTGACGGAAAGTAAAAGAGTGTAACGCCCGTAGGCAAAATGTACAATCCAAAAGAAAAGGTTAAGTGTTCGCAACACAAACCCTCAAAAATGAGAATGAGTCAGCCCAGATGGCCTAAAACAAGACCTCCTAGCCCAACCAACTCTTTGTGATTCCCGTAGAGAAACCACACAAAAAGCTATCGGCGGGAAACTACCCTGTTCCCAAAAGAAAACATAACGGTCAGAGCTAAGACTCTACTCCTACACTAATCCTATCTCGAGGAGCTCACACCAGCACTAAAATCTACATGCTAGCATGATCGTCGTCTGAATCTGAATCCAGAACGACCAACTCTACAAACACTACCCGTCCTCCTCTCGCAACCGCGATGCGCTCCTGTTCCAGCATCTCTGTAATTCGTATTCACCTAGGACAGATGTGATACACAATGTTGCAACAATGTGTAGCACAACAAAACACAATCAGAGTATTAAAAATAAACAAACAGTTAAACAGACAAACACAAGGAGTTGTTAACCCAGTTCGGTGAACATCACCTACGTCTGGAGGATACCAATCCAGGAGTCAATTCACTATCAAATAATAGTTCTCAGGTCACATGAAAGTCCCTCCTATACCTAAGTACTCCCCCTTAGTATAGAGCCTCTTTTATGTCGACCACTATTACACAAGTGAATCTAGCTTAGCCCTTCTCCTCTAAGCTATGAGAAAACTTTCTCTAACCCCTAATGACCACTGCCACAGCGATCAAATCATGTTTATCAATAAACAAGTTTGATGAGATTACAACTCAACTAAACAAATCAACTTAGTACTTTGATGAACGTAAGCACTAAGTTGGTACAAAACTCACAAGAGGACTCACAAATAAAAACCCTAAGATCAGTATGTATCTCTCTGAATCCCTCAGCAGCTAGGGTTTATAAGTTCCTTTATATAGACGTTCACTTGAGGCTTGGATCTTCAATGGGCTGAACGTCATAGAGTCCACTAACACACTTCTGGAAAGAATCTTCATGGAATCAAATCTTACCAGAATAAAATAACAGAACCAAGTAAAACAGAATTCAAACTTTGAGATAGACTTGGTTCTCACGTTATCAATCTTGTTACTTGAGCCAAGATTAAAACAAACACGCCTTCAGAAGATAAAACGCACAACATAGAATAAATCTTCTGAATCCCCATACAATCAGCAACCTCACAACAAACTTGACTTTAACGACTGAACCAACAACATATGTAATTCCACCATGTTGCTCCAGATGTTGAAACATATGGTTGCACATCATGGTTTGAGCAAAATGCAGCCAATCAAAAGAACTACAATCTCCCCCTTTGGCAAATTTTTGCTAAAACATGATCAGAAAGCCAAACAACGCCAAACAATGCAAAAACAACAATACTCATCCATTAACACAAAACAGCACACAACATATGATGAACTGAACACACTACTGAGTCGGAATACAGAGCACCATACTTAGTCTGAATAACAAAAACACTCAACAACAGCAACAACAGCACAGACACAAGCAACAGTACCATTCTCCCCCTTATTAGCAGAATTTGTCAAAGGGTGCAGAGAACCAACATAAGTCAACAGAATATTGCAACCATATTGAAGAGAAGAAGGAACAAGTACACTAATCACTAGAAGTGTCATCATCAGAAGTACCAGCATCATCTTGATCATTAGCAGCAGCATTGTCTTCAAGAGGCCTCTTGCCTTTAGTCAACTGCAGAATGAGAGTGTCCACATTCTTCTTCCTCAATGTACAACTAGTAATTGTGTCCTGAAGCATCTTAGACACGGCAATAAGCGCAGCAATAGGAGTCTCAGGAGTCTTCTGAGAGGAAGCACCCTCCCCCTGAGTCATCTCAGCCAAACCAGCAACATCAGAAACATGAGCACCAGCTAGCAGCCTGTAATCAATAGTGAGAAGACTAGCCTTCTTGCTAGGAACCTCATCAACAAGGAGAATTTGAGGATGTTGACTCAAGATAATCCCACAAAGTAAACAAGGAAACCCAATAGGGAGCTTGACAACAAAGGTTTCAACATGCTTCATAGTTTGAGCAAAGACATATTCACCAAAATCAAACTGAGCCTTAGTACCAATCAGATAAATTAATTTTGCCAAACCTGAAGAAATATCTGAGCTGTGGGTGGTAGGAGCCCAATTTGCAGCACCAATGCGATTCAAGATAGCATACTTCACACTCAAATGAGTAGAAGACAACAAGCCTTTGACAGGCCATTCCATAACCTGACCAGCCGTGAGTTCATTAGTGATAGCACTCAAGGACAGCTCTTCATTTCCTGTGGCAATAGTGCTCCTTCCCAAATACTGATTAATGATCTCAGGTGAAAAGTGTACACACCTACCACGCACAAAAACTTTCCTGAAATCTGGATGCCCAGACACAGTGCAATTTGTAGTCACATTCACAATAAATTCTCTCACCAATTTGTCATAGCAGCCACCAATCTCAGTAACAGTTTTCAACAACCCAGCAGCCTCAATAAGTTCCATAATTTCTTGACAATGCAAAATCTCACCAGTCAATTCCCTCTCTTGAGCAATCCTGCGCTGATAAACATACTTCCACTTACCAACACTTTCTTCGGAGTGAAAGGAAATGTTATCCAAAGGAGCAGCAGGCACATTTTCTGGAATTCGTTTCCCAATCTTGCGCTTTCGAGCAGCAGAACCGGTATCTGTCTTATCCAACTCCACAGTTGGAGTCTCATCAACAACAGGAGTAGCATTATCTTTGTGAACCTTTCTTTTGAAATTCTGTACAACAGGAGTATCATCATCAAGAATAATGACCTTCTTGCGCTTCTTGTTCTCACTCAAACCCAAACCTAACTTCTTGCCAGAGGAACGCGTAGAGTACTTACGAACAACAGTCATCTTTCGCCTCTTTGAAGCAACAGAAGCAGAAGCACCAAGGGTGTTGATCAACACCTCATCAGATTCTGAGTTTTCAATGCATCCTGAACATCCTCGACATGCATATCTTTATCAACAGAGGGAGTAGAGTTGGGAACCATTACCTCTTCCTCAAGATGATCATAATCCTTGTTGCAATCAGTATCAACACCGTGGCTTGATTGATTGTTTCTTGGTGATGGAACAATTGGATCTACATCTGCATGTAAAACTTCCTTGAGAGGAGTTTCCAACACTTTAGTGATACGAGGATCAGCAACATCATCACCTGTACTTGGGTTGATTTCAGCCTCGGAATTCACTCCCTGGGTAGCCTCAGAGCTTCTCGTTACCATCTTCTTCTTTGCTTTGGACGCATCTGACTTGGATCGTGCCTTTTTCCCTTTCTTCTTGCACGGATCAGACGATGGTTGAGGAATACCTTGAGCAATTGCGATTTCAGAGGTATGAGGAGAGGATTTTGAAACCCTTGAAGATTTTGGGGTTTTGGATTTCAAACCCATTACCTTTACCCCGTAAGCATTTATCTCAGGAGTGAGTTTCTTGCTAGAATCTTGACTCATGGTGAAGAGGACACAAAGAAAGAAACACGGGTCTTCAAGAAAAGGATGGACGGTTTTGGAGTGAGTTTCAGAGATTTGAAGTTGTGCAGTGGAGGTTGCAGGAGAGGTTATCAAGAAACAATGGAAATTCCTGATTAAGCGTGCCTCAAAAGTAATGACAAAATAGCCGTTGGCACACCAAAATCCCTTTGATTGCTATAATTCCTCAAATAGGCAGATACCCAATAACTGTCTCAATTTTTCAAACTGTGTGGCATCCAGAGCTTTGGTAAAAATATCTGCTAACTGCTTTTCAGTTGAGACATGTTCCAAAGTAACAGTACCATCTTCAACCAACTCCCTGATGAAATGATGACGAATATCAATATGTTTTGTTCTGCTGTGCTGAATTGGATTTTTTGATATGTTGATAGCACTTAGATTGTCACAAAACAATGTCATAACATCTTGCTGCACATTATACTCCTTTAACATCTGTTTCATCCATATCAACTGAGTGCAACTACTTCCAGCAGCTATATATTCAGCTTCTGCCGTAGAGAGAGAGAGACACAATTTTGCTTTTTACTGAACCAAGAGATCAGATTGTTTCCAAGAAAAAAATATCCACCTTATGTGCTCTTTCTATCATCAGCACTTCCAGCCCAATCTGCATCACAGTAACCTGTTAGCACTGAATTAGTGTTGTGAGAGTACAGAATGCCATAATCACTTGTACCACTGATATACTTAATGATCCTTTTCACTTGAATGAGATGACTAGTCTTTGGTTCTGCTTGATACCTAGCACAAACTCCAACTGCAAAAGTAATATCTGGTCTGCTGGCAGTGAGATACAAAAGACTTCCAATCATACTTCTATATAAACTAGGATCCACATCAGTACCTTTCTCATCCTTTGTGAGCTTGATATGAGTTGCAGCAGGTGTTCTTTTGTGACCAGCATTCTCAAGACCAAACTTCTTAACAATCCCCTTAGCATACTTACTTTGTGTGATGAATAAGGTATCTTCCATTTGTTTTACCTGAAGTCCCAGAAAGTAAGTTAATTCACCTACAAGACTCATTTCAAACTCAGATTTCATTTGTTCAACAAATTGTTCCACCATCTGGTTCGACATGCCACCAAACACAATGTCATCAACATAAATTTGAGCTACCATAAGTTCACTGCCATTTTTCTTAACAAACAAGGTCTTGTCAATGCCACCTTTGTCATAACCATTGTTGATTAGAAATTCTGTTAATCTTTCATACCATGCTCTAGGTGCTTGTTTTAAGCCATACAAAGCCTTTTTCAATCTGTACACATGATCTGGAAAGCTTGGATCTACAAACCCTTTAGGTTGTTCCACATAGACTTCTTCATTCAAGTAACCATTCAAGAATGCACTCTTGACATCCATCTGATATAGTCTGAATTTCAGCAAACATGCTACTCCCAACAGCAACCTGATAGATTCAAGACGAGCAACAGGAGCAAAAGTTTCATCAAAGTCTATTCCTTCTATTTGAGAGTATCCCTGAGCAACTAGACGAGATTTGTTCCTTGTCACATTACCACTTCCATCAGACTTGTTCCTGAATATCCACTTAGTTTCCACAACATTTGCATCATCAGGTCTTGGAACCAATTCCTACACTTCATTCCTCTTGAACTGTCCCAGTTCCTCTTGCATGGATTGAATCCAGAACTCATCAGTCAGAGCTTCTTTGACGTTCTTTGGTTCTATTTTTGATATGAAGCATGCATTAGAAACTAGATCCCTTGACCTTGTAATAACCCCATCATTCAGATCACCAATGATATTTTCCTTTGGATGTATCTTCTGAATTCTAATAGAGGGTTCTTTGGTAGCTACAGGCGGTTGAGAGACAGTGTTTTCTTGCTCATTTGGGAATTGAATTGCTGGCTCATCTGGTTCCACATTTGTACACTCATATGGTAGATCATCTTCATCATGAGCTTGTCCCGTTCTCTCATTGGATGTATCATCAACAACTACATTAATGGATTCCATCATGACTTTAGTACGAATATTATAAACTCTGTATGCTCTGCTGTTTCCAGAATACCCCAGAAATATTCCAACTTCACTTTTAGGATCCAGTTTTCTCCTGTGTTCTCTATCAGACAGAATGTAACACTTGCTGCCAAAAACATGGAAATACTTCACTGTAGGTTTTTTCCCTTTCCATAGTTCATACTGAGTGACTGTATCTCCTTGACGAATAGTGACGCGATTGTGAATGTAGCAGGCAGTGTTGATAGCCTCAGCCCAAAAATGATATGGTAGATTTTTAGCATGCAACATAGCTCTGGCAGATTCTTGCAATGTTCTGTTCTTCCTTTCAACCACTCCGTTTTGCTGAGGAGTGATAGGAGCAGAGAATTCATGTTTGATTCCTTCAGAGGAGCAGAACTCAGAGAATTGACCATTCTCAAATTCTTTTCCATGATCACTTCTTATTTTAACAATCCCACTCCCTTTTTCCCTTTGCACTTGGAGACATAGTTCTTTGAACACTTCAAAGGTGTCTGACTTCTCCTTCAGAAATTCTACCCAAGTGAATCTGGAAAAATCATCTACACAGACAAAAACGTACCTTTTTCCTCCCAGACTTTCCACTTGCATTGGCCCCATCAAATCCATGTGCAGTAATTCAAGCACTTTTGATGTAGTCAGATGTTGTAGCTTCTGGTGGGACATTTTGACTTGCTTCCCAATCTGACATTCACCACAAACCTTTCCTTCTTGAATTTTCAACTCTGGTATTCCTCTAACTGCTTCCTCAGCAACAATTCTTTTCATACTCTTAAGATTCAGATGACCTAACTTTTGGTGCCAGATTCTAACTTCATCTTCCTTAGACATCAAACATCGAGCAGACAAGGATGTTGTTCCAGAGGTCCACATGTAGCAGTTGTCCTTTGATCTAGCTCCTCTCATTAGCACATCCTTGTTCTTATTTTTGACAACACACCCAGATTGTTTGAACACCACCTTCAAGCCTTGGTCACAAAGTTGACTTATGCTGATCAAGTTTGCAGTTAATCCTTCAACTAACAGAACATCATCAAGGTTTGGAGATCCTGTGTCAGACAATTTTCCAATTCCTCTGATCTTTCCTTTGGCTCCATCACCGAAAGTAACAAAGCTCTTAGCATGTGGCTTCATTTTCTCAAGATAACTCTTCACTCCTGTCATGTGTCTGGAACATCCACTGTCGAAGTACCAGTCTTCTTTTGATGATGCACGCAGAGAGGTGTGAGCAATGAGAGCAGTAGCATTAACCTTAGGCTTCCACCTGATTTTGCCTGGACTTTTCTTTTCATACTCTCGTGATACATCTTGAAGTATAGGATATCCATAAAGCTTGAAGCAATATGGTCTAATGTGACCAAATCTCCCACAATAATGACATCTCCAAGTTGAATTTTGATAGTTCCAGACTTGAGCATACGAATGTGTAACTGATTGCTGGGGCCTGCGGTTCCACATTTTAACATTTGACTGCTTTCCAATCTGCACATGTTCCTTGGTCATGTTCTGGCTTGCCTTGTTAACAGCACGATAATCAAATCCTATCCCAGTCTTATCACTTGCACTTTTTCCAACATCAAGAATTTCATCCAGAATATCAGTGCTTTTACTCATCATGCGAATGGACTTGGTCATTCCTTCCATTTTTGAGTTCAATAAGGCCACTTCTTCAGTTAGCTTCTTCTTCTCAGCTTGAAGCTCAAAGACTTGCTTCTTTTGTTGCTGACCGTAGATACATGCTTCTTTCCACTTAGTGTAGAGAAGCTTATAGGCTTCAGCAAGTTCCTCATCAGAGATCTCCTTGTCACTGTTCCCATCATCTGAATCACATCTAACTATGAATGAAGTTATTCTGTTTGCTGTTACATCTTCACCTTCTGTATCAGATTCATCATCAGACCAAGTGGTGACCATCCCTTTCTTTTGTTTCTTCAAATAAGTGGCACATTCAGCCCTGATGTGGCCAAAGACTTCACATTCATGACATTGAACCCCTCGTCCATTTCCTGTCTTGTCTTCATCTTTCACTTTTCTTTGAAATTGCTGGTTCTTGAAGTTGTCAAGCCGTTTGTCTTGCACATTTGGCCTCGATCGCTTATCCAGCCTCTTCAAAACCTTGTTGAATTTTCTCCCCAGAAAAGCTATGGCTTCTGATATGCTTTCACCAGTTTCATTATCAGACATATCATCATCTAAATCTGTGCTTGAGACAAGAGCAATGCTTTTATTTCTTTTCTCAGGTCTATCATTCTGAGTCATTTCAAAAGTCATCAAGGATCCAATAAGCTCATCCACCTTGATACTGCTTATGTCTTGAGCTTCTTCAATAGCAGTTCCTTTCATGTCAAACTTCTTAGGAAGAGATCTGAGAATCTTTTTCACAAGCTTCTCCTCTGACATTTGTTCTCCCAAAGCGAAAGAGGAGTTTGCCATATCACGCAGTCTCATATGAAAATCAGAGATGGTCTCATCTTCCTTCATCTTTAAGTTCTCAAACTGAGTTGTTAGAATCTGAAGCCTTGACATTCTAACCCTGGAAGTCCCCTCATGAGCAGTCTTGAGAATCTCCCAAGCATCCTTTGCCACAGTGCAAGTGTTGATCAATCGGAACATGTTTTTATCCACTCCATTGAATATAGCATTTAGCGCTTTAGAGTTACCCAACGCCTCCTCATCCTCTTCTTTGTTCCATTCATCCTCAGGTTTCAACTCACCGACAGATGACCCTTCCTTGGGTATGTTCACCGGATGTTTCCAACCTTTGACAATAGCCTTCCAGGTCTTGCTGTCAATTGATTTGAGAAACGCAATCATACGAGCCTTCCAGTAGTCGTAGTTGGTGCCATCCAGAATAGGTGGTCTATTCACAGAGCCACCTTCCTTTGAGTTGTCCATTGGAACCGAATTTGTCTTCCCTGGAGCTCACCCAACCAGAACAGGGTGCCTGCTCTGATGCCAATTGTAATTCGTATTCACCTAGGACAGATGTGATACACAATGTTGCAACAATGTGTAGCACAACAAAACACAATCAGAGTATTAAAAATAAACAAACAGTTAAACAGACAAACACAAGGAGTTGTTAACCCAGTTCGGTGAACATCACCTACGTCTGGAGGATACCAATCCAGGAGTCAATTCACTATCAAATAATAGTTCTCAGGTCACATGAAAGTCCCTCCTATACCTAAGAACTCCCCCTTAGTATAGAGCCTCTTTTATGTCGACCACTATTACACAAGTGAATCTAGCTTAGCCCTTCTCCTCTAAGCTATGAGAAAATTTTCTCTAACCCCTAATGACCACTGCCACAATGATCAAATCATGTTTATCAATAAACAAGTTTGATGAGATTACAACTCAACTAAACAAATCAACTTAGTACTTTGATGAACGTAAGCACTAAGTTGGTACAAAACTCACAAGAGGACTCACAAATAAAAACCCTAAGATCAGTATGTATCTCTCTGAATCCCTCAGCAGCTAGGGTTTATAAGTTCCTTTATATAGACGTTCACTTGAGGCTTGGATCTTCAATGGGCTGAACGTCATAGAGTCCACTAACACACTTCTGGAAAGAATCTTCATGGAATCAAATCTTACCAGAATAAAATAACAGAACCATGTAAAACAGAATTCAAACTTTGAGATAGACTTGGTTCTCACGTTATCAATCTTGTTACTTCAGCCAAGATTAAAACAAACACGCCTTCAGAAGATAAAACGCACAGCATAGAATAAATCTTCTGAATCCCCATACAATCAGCAACCTCACAACAAACTTGACTTTAACGACTGAACCAACAACATATGTAATTCCACCATGTTGCTCCAGATGTTGGAACATATGGTTGCACATCATGGTTTGAGCAAAATGCAGCCAATCAAAAGAACTACAATCTCAACCTTAGTTCCCCCCGAAGGGTGAACCATCGTGAATCAGTCCGCCATGGACATCTGACAAAGGGCGTAGTCCGCCAAAGCACACACAGAAGACACGAGGGTCAACTTCAAAGAATTATGTAATTAATAAATCCAATAGATACAGATAAGAGAATAGCCACTTAGGCTTATAGCAAGAGATAGCATCCTAGGGTTGTACAGTGCACAATAAATATGAAGACGATAATAATACCAATTAGCATGCATCAAATAGGTTTAACAAGTATCAAACACACTCAGCAACTAAGTCAGTATGCATGTTGCATGAAATGCAAATGACGGTTAACCCAGTTAACCAAATGCATTTCGGAAAAAAGGATGGGCATCAACGGATCAGCCCTAACACCAGCCACGGTGGGACCATTTCGGCCCGCGTGCCTCTTACACCACACAAAGGTAGCCAGATCAACAGTGAACCCGAAGGTCTGCCATTTCGGTCTGCTACTAAGAGTCGCCTAATAGCGCTCTTACGCGGAAATCCGGGTCTTATGACCATTTTGGAATCCACCGAGGTCCGAAGTTCGTCTCGTGTTAATACCTCAAAATGTATGCATGAATGCAAAGTGATTAGCCAAACAACGTCTCCGACCTCACTCGACACGTCGCCACGTGTTCTAGCTAACTTATTGTCTCTAAAAGCATACCCTAAGGTAAAAGTCGATTCTGCGACAAAATACAATTAATCATAAAATGAGTGCAACCACTCACGATAACTCTTCGAGTCATCAATGCTCCCACGAAGTCTCACGCTTCAGTGGAGTCTTATACAATCACGAAGTCTCACGCTTCAGTGAAGTTTTATGCTTTCACAAGGTCTCACGCCTCAGTGAATTTACACACTTGCACGAAGTCTCACGCTTCAATGAAGTTTCATGCTGTTCACGAGGTCTCACGCCTCAGTGAAGATCCATGCTTTTCACGAGGTCTCACGCCTCAGTGAAGATCCACGCATTCACAAGGTCTCACGCCTCAGTGAAGCTTCTCGGCTCATCCCTTGGATGGCTAAACAAACTGCTCAAAGAGCGAAGGAGTATCAACATACTCAGAAACTTACAAATTTTCTCAACACTTGGATCCGACGACACTTCTCGTTTTCCACAACTAAGATTTGAATCCTAAGCTTCCTTTCGAGTTTGTTATCATTATTTGAAGATTTAGAGGTTGTTTAATGTCTTATGAATTTTCCTTATAAAATAATTTCCATTTTGTCTTATCGCAAAACTTATGAGTTTAAGGATCTCCTAATCCCAAATAACTTTCAGAGAATGTCTCGATCCACTAAAACAATAACAAGGCCCGAATCTCATTCGTCCTATCAAACTTTCCCCAAAATCTCAAAATAAAATCGGCATGACCTGCCCGCTATTCTCACTCCTCAGAATCACAGATATCAGTGCACGGACATAATTAAATCAGCACAATCAACCAACATGTCATATATCAACACATTCTAAAATAACCACGTAGCACTTAGCATATAAAGCATGCATCACACATCCTAGATTACCCACTTAGCACGTACCATGTAATTCAATCTCAAAAACAGTTAGTAGATGAATCATCTACATTGTCAGCCGAACCCTCAGAAAACATTTTTCCAGTCAAACACAAACAAGTGCGGAAACAGTAAATCAAGTCGAAGTATCGACACCTAAGAATTAACTAAGGATTCAGTGAGTAGCCCTCACCTGTAGATTCTCCAGGATTCTCCTCGAAAGTTCCTTCACAATGAGCTCCTTGATCTTTAGGAAATTCTTCAAAAGAACCTTTAGAGTAAAACCACAGAATTCCATAAAAAACTATCAGAAACTCAGTAATCAATACCCACTAAGGTTACACGAAGTAGTATATACTCCGAGGCACGATAATCTACCGCGAAAGGACAAGTTTTTGAAACAAGAATTTTCTTCCTCCCCCCTAGGGTGCTCGGCCACTATTGGTAATTAGGTGGGTCGATTTTTCTTCGATCAAACTTGGTTCCTAGGTTATTATTAGTCGTAACTAAGGGTATTCTAAACTCGGAAAAAATTATCGGATCGAAAACTGTCGCAGGGGTATTTTGGTCAATATTTTAGCTCAGAATTTCAAAACTGAAATTTCGAAAAGCAAATTGGATAGGGACGTCACCAACGACGTTTATGACAACTAATCCTACTAGCACTAAGCTAAGGCGATAGTTTTCAGCCCAAAGGACGAAGCTTTGCCCCAAAATGAGTATTTTAAGCAGAATTGAAACTCGACGGTAGTTTTTCGGGAATCGGCGCAGTATTATTAGCTAAACATGCTCTTGGGCACGTAGGGAAGATGTTTAGATAGAAAAATGAAGTTATCAGGATAGTTTTGCAAAAACCTCAAAACTATGAGCACAGAAAGACATAGAGAAAAGCTATGGAAAAGACGATCAGAGGTAAGGATTAGCGACTATACCTCGATACCTTGAAGTAGCAACTGTTGAATCAATGATCAAGCAAGAAATGAAGAAAATCTCTTCTTCCTCCTCCTTCAATGAAGCTCGCGGGTTTGAGAGAGAAAATGGTGGAGTTTTGCCATTTTTTCTCATTTTCTTGCTATATATAGAGGTTGGAAAAACGCGGTAAAATGAAAGTTTCGCGAATCTGATTTTTCCGGCTTCATTCTCCGTGAATTCTAAGATAGGTTTTGGCGACATAAATCCAAAACTCAAAAGAGGTTTCCTTGTATTTTAGGTGGCTAATGCAAAGTCGGTGTAAAACTATTTTACCCGATAAGTTACTTTTTGCAACGAATGTCGGAAGAGAAAACTTCCTTCTGAAGAAAGATTGAAATCATCAAGAGAAATGGGTGTACGCGTGTAAAATCTTCATTTGAAGCTCCGAATAGAAAAAGTCTTCATTGTCGGTTGATTTTAGGGTTTTGAACTATCAGGGTTCTAGTTTCGGCAAACTTCCGAGGATTGGAATCGGACGCTCGTAGATCCTAGGGTTTCGCCTCGAAACGATTGTCGTATAAGGAATAAGAGAAGTTCTAACATTTCTCTGAAGATTTTTGGAATTAATTTCCATCGTGACTTTAAGCGTAAACTAGCTATTTACTAGGGTTTCTGCCCTAGGTTTAAGCGTATAACGATCGTGCTATACCTTTTATCGATTTTGATACAATCCTTAGACTTTTCCTGAACTTTCTCCTTCATAAATTTATTCCATTCGATAAACTCTTGTTCAGGTTTTTCCTTCACGATACGTCAAGCCTAATCATAAATGGAAATCTCTTCCACTTATTCTAAGCTTAAAAACTTGGGTCTTACATTACTACCCTCCAAAAAGAAAGTTTCGTCCTCGAAACTTAGGGTTCAGTAAAAGCTCCGGATATTATTCCTTGATCTTTTCCTCTAATACCCATATAGCACCGTCCGTGTCTTTGTTCCAAATAACTTTCACTAAAGCACTCTGCTTTCCCTTCGATTGTTTCACTCTTGCCGAGGTTTAACTACAATCGTCAATGCTAACACCACTAAAACTCTTACTCGTACATGATCTTCAGCTTCCGAAGTCAATCTTAACCCCCTTTTTTTTTGTAACTTGATCACCATCCAATCAATCCAATACTTAGTTTCTCAGTCAAAACTCGAGACTTCAATTCTACTAACTCCGCAGGTGCCATACGATATGGTGTAATCGAAATCGGCCCTATTCCCGGTATGATGTCGATAGCAAACTCAATGTCGCGTACAGGCGACAATCCAGGTACATCGTCAGGAAAACATCGGTGAAGTCTCTCACCACTGGAATAGTGTCAAATTCCGGGTTCCCTTTACTCTCCAAGCTTAGCAATACGGAGTACTCTTGAGATCCGTCGTTCAAAGAAACGCTAATGTGATTGGTAGATAGATACTCGGAAGATCCGAGTCAGGAAATACCACTCTCTTTCGGTTGCAGTCCAAAAGACAATGATAGTGGAACAACTAATCCTCTCCTAGGATAACATCTAGGTTCTTGAGAGTTAGGCATACAAGGTTAGCATGATAGACTCTATCTTTATATGTTACCAGACATTACGTACATGCAGTATTAGCAAGTAGAGTTTTGGCAAGAGTTGTAACTATAAGATCGAAGCTCAAAGCAGTAATAGGAAGTCTTAATCTGGTCGCACATTCTCTAGAGATAAATGAGTGCATTGCATCGGAAATTGAAAAGTACAGTTAGGAGATTACCGTCAATCTCGCAGTCTCCTCTGATCAGACCGTTGTCTCCTTCAGCATCTTCACCATCCATGGTGTAGACTCTTGCTTTAGCAGCAGGGCGCTTTCCTCGAGCAGTGTTCATGGTTGGTTCCGTCTTGGGTGCTCTGCACTGACCGACAGTATGCCCCATCTTGTTACAATTAAAGCATTTGGGTCTCGTGTCGGGACAAGCATTAGCATAGTGCCCCGGCTCCCCACATCTGAAGCAGGTCATCTCCCTCTTCAAAGTCTGATCTCCGGGACCACCAGCAGTACCTGTCATGGGTCTGTAAGATCCTGAAGTAAACCCTTCTCCAGCAGGACGTTGATAAGGCCTCTTGCTCTGAAATTTTCCTTTGCTTTGAAAACTTTGAGAGCCCGACCTCATCGACCCTCCAGTTCCCGTACAGTTCAACCTCCTGTTTTTCATTAGCTCCACTTCTGTGGCTTTCTCCACCAACGACTGAAAGCGCATAATTCCCAATGGCCTCACTGAGTCCTCAATATCAGGCCTCAGTCCATTAACAAAACGCTTACACATGTAGCGCTCATCAACATGATCGTTGAAAAACTGAAAATGCTTCGCTAGAGATTCCAACTTGGAAGCAAATTCTGGTACAGACATACCTCCTTGACGGAGAGTCAGAAACTGTGCCTCTCGCTCATCCCGAGCACTTGTTGAAAAATACTTTTCCAAGAACGCAGTTCGAAAGGAGTTCCAGTTAATCTCCTCATGATTAGCTTCCATAATCCCCCTGGTCCCCCAACTATTGCCTTCCTGCGAAAATCGTCCCTAAACTTCAAAATTAGCAAAACACGTCCTCCAACTATACACCCGGTTGCAAAATTGGTTTTCCGTTAACTTCCGTCTAAAAACTAACAGAATATTCCGTTAAAAATGAATTAAAAAATAAATTAAAATTAAAATTGAGAAAAAAATAGTATTTTAATTGAAATCCAGAAATACCAACCTAACATCTCACCTTCATCGTTCTCTTCCCTTTCTCAGCCCCACTCTCTTCTTCTTCTTATTCTTCTTCTTCCCACTCAACCACTACACTACCACCACTCAACCACTGCACCACCACAACTTTCATGCCACCACACTCTGTTCTTCTTCATCCCTTCTCAACCCCACCGATCCCAACATTCAAATCAACTACGAAATCTAAATTTCTCCCAGCAAACACTCCCAAAAGAGAATCAAACCCAAAATTCACAAAGATCCCTTCCCCCTTCCATCTCCAAACCAACATTCACAGCAAAACCAGGAACTAAAATGACCAAGACTTCAAACCAGGAACCTCAAACACCAAACCCTAAACCATAGCCACAGGCCCCAAATTCCAGCTCCATGTTCTACTGCCGTGAGAAGCGGCGTCGATTTGGGTTTTGTGGGGGATGGGCGATTTGGGTTGATGATTTCATCAAATAGAGGTGGGGGTGAGGGAAGGAATGGGTCTCGATGATGGTTCACGGCTTGGCAGAGGCTTCAATGATGGTTCACGGTGTGGGTTTGGTTGATGATACAGGAAGTAGGTCTCTTGCACAGAAACAACGATGGAGAAAGGAAAAAGCTTGGGAAGGATGAAGAAAATAGAAGCGGTGGTTGAAAACAAGTGAGGAATGAGGAGGGGAGGAGGAGTGGTGGTTATAGATTGGGGGACTAAAAATGCAACTCACTAAATTATGCAGGAAGGGAGGTGGGTGAGGAAAGGTGAGGGAGCAAGAAGAGGATGTGGTGGAGAAGAGAGAAGGGGAAGAGGGATTTTTGAAGTGGGGGAACATGGATTTGTAGATTTTTTTATAAAAAAAAATTATGGGTTTTGTTTTATGAAGATGACGATTCTGGGTTTTATAAGATTTAATGATGAAGAAGTTTGAAAAAGATGAAGAACCAATCAATACTTGGGTTTTTGAATTTTTTATTTTATTTTCCAGCAATCTGTTAAGTTTTGGACGGAAAACCAAAAGTGCAACGACATGTATAGTTGGAGGACGTGTTTTGCTAATTTTAAAGTTTGGGGATGATTTTCGTAGGAAGACAATAGTTGGGGGACCAAAAGTGCAATTAAGCCAAAAGATTATAAAAGTTTCCTGGTGTGTAGTGTGTTTTTGGTGCATTGTGGTTGATGTTTTATTCATGAGTTGGTGTGTTTTGAAGGGCTGGTTTCACATTCAGTGGGGCAAGCTTTCTGGTTAATTCAGAAATTTCATGGTTGTTTTGAAATTCCACGCCTATGTTTCTTACTTAAAACCTTGAATGGTTGCTTGATATGTTGGATAGTCTCTTTTTAATCACTTTATTTTGGTTGCTTGCACTCAAAATCTGCATTTCTATTACTATCTTATTTCCGTTTTCAGTTCTTGCCTCCATGCTGAAATTTACTCCCTTATAACTGAAGAATTTACTTTATTACCGCCTCTAATTAAAGGAGTTGGTTCCATGCTACAATTGCTTACTATTTAGTTTCGTAACTTCCATCTGCTATGCTGTCTTCATCTTATTACTTGGGGTACATGACTATTACGGATTACTATTTTAATTTGGACAGTATATCTGTGGTCTAATATGGGCGCACCAATTCATAAGACACTTGGGCTGATCACTTTGTATATCTAATGAGCCGGGCAACCCATGGTTCGTTCGGACTAAAACCCATGTTATAAATAACAGGCACCACCCAAGCGGCGGGGGACCTATCATTTTACGCATTTTTACTTGTCTTGTTTACTTTGTGTTCGCTCTCTATTTTGATTAGCCCGCTCAGTGGTTCCATACCGGAACATTGGCGCCCACCGTGGGGCCGAAGGATACTTTCCTAGGCTTCATTTTTCACTGCAATGGTGACTCGATCCGGGGCGAACGGAGAGAGGAATCATGTCCAACAGAATGATGTTCCTCCCGATGTTCTTCAGCGGATCATGGATGATCTCAATGATCTCTGTTGTAACACCCCGATTTCGGTGGCGTCACTTTAGTAACCAACAATAAACTTAATGCGGAAAAACGTGAATATTTTTTTTCGATAATAACTAAGACAAGACTGAATTAAATAAAACTCAAATGCGAAAAGTAATAAAACTAATATACAATATATAAACAGTCCCCGCTGTGAGTAGCAACCTCGTCACGAGTAAACCTCCAGTGACGGGTAATAAAAGAGTAGCGCCCGTAGGCAATATGTACAAACCGAATGAAAGGGTGAAGTGTCCACAACACCATCCCTCAAAACTGAGAATAAGCTGACCCAATGGTCTGAAAATAAGACCTCCTAAGTCCAACCAACTCTCTGTGATTCCCGTAAAGAAACCACACAAAAAGCTATAGGCGGAACTACCCTGTCCCCTAAGTAACAAATGACGCTCAGAGCTACGACTCTACTCCTACACTAATCCTAACTCGAGGAGCTCACACCAGCACTAAACCTACGTGCTAGCATGATCGTCGTCTGAATCAGAATCCAGAACGACTAAGTCTACCAACCCTATCCGTCCTCCCCTCGCAACCGCAGTACGCTCCGATGCTGGACTCACGGGCTTAGGGCCCGAACCCTGATCATCAATGATCGCAACGGTGGGTGCACTAGACCCTGCCGAAGGCACTCCCACTGGAATCTCCTCTGAGGGATCCTCATCCTCTGAAGATGACGGTGGCGGCGGTGCTCCTCCGAATCCTGGTCCACAGTGGACGCCCGGTGGCAAGTTGAAGCTGATAGAGCATCTCCTCAACACTCCTGACCTCAAGAGTCCTCCACTATCCACATGGTCCTCCATGATACGCCCCGAATACGTCGCTCGATGGCTCGCGGGGTCAACCACCCACGACCCGGGGTCGTCCTAATCGATCATCTCGTACCTAATCTCCCCCGAAGGGTGGACCATTGTGAACCAGTCCGCAATGGACATCTGACAAAAGGCGTTGTCCGCCAAAACACACACAAAAGACGCGAGGGTCAACTCCAAAGAACTATGTAGATAATAAACCCAAATAGGTACAGATAATAAATAGCCACTTAGGCTTATAGCTAGAGATGACATCCTAGGGTTGCATATTTCACAATAATATAAACGACAATAAAAACACTTAACATGTTCCAAATAGGATTACCAAATAACAATCACATTCGACAACTAAATTAGTATGCATGTTGCATGATATGCAATGCAGGTTAACCCAGTCAACCAATATGCATTCCGGAACGGATGGACATCAACGGATCAGTCCTAGCACCAGCCACGGTGGGACCATTTCGGCCCGCGTGCCTCTTACTCCAACGACAGCGGTAGTCAGATCAGCATAAAACCCGATGGCCTGCCATTTCGGTCTGCTACTAAGAGTCACCTAGCAGTGCTCTTACGCGGAAATCCTGGTTTTATAACCAATTTTGGAATCCGCCGTGGTCCGGTATCTCGCCGTGTTTAAACCACTTAATGAGTGCATGCAATGCAGTGATTAGTCAAACAATGTCTCCGACCTCACTCGACACGTCGCCACGTGTTCTAGCTAAATTAATGTCTCTAAAAGCTTACCCTAAGGTAAAGTCGATTCTGCGACAAAAGACACTTCTTCACATCAACATAGTAACTCATGATGATCTCCAAATCATCCGACTCATCTCAATCCGATGGTCACAACTGCTCAACGAGCACAGAGTATTACACTCTCGGGAACTAACGGTTTCCCGGACTTATCCCCAGGATAGCCCAACAACGCATAGCTACTCCAACAGCACAAGAGCATCAACATACTCAACACTTCTCAGCTTCCTCAACGATTGGATCCGACGACACTTCTCGTTTTCCAAAGACTAAGATTTGCATCCGAAGCTTCCTTTCGAGTTTATTATCAGTAATTGAAGATTTAGAGGTTGTTTAAGGTCTTATGAGTTTTCTTTTCAAAATAATATCCTTTTTAGTCTTATCGCAATTCCTATAAGTTCTCGGGGTCTCCTAATCCCCAAATGACTCCAGAGAATGTCTCGGTCCATACACATCATTACAAGGTCCGAATCTCATTCGTCCTATCAAACTTTCTCAAAACTCTCAAAATAAAATCGGCATGACCTGCCCGCTATTCTCACGATTCAGAATCTCAGATCTCATTGCATAAGTATAAATAACTCAGCACAACCAATCAACATGTCATATATCAATATATTAAGCAATAACCACATAGCACTTAGCATATAAGGCATGCACCACACATCCTAAATTACCCAATTAGCACTTAGCATGAAGATTCAATCTCAAAAGCATTCAGTAGATGCATCATCTACATTGTCAGCCGAAGCCTCAGAAAACATTTTCCAATCACACACAATCCAGTGCATAAACAGTAACCAATGTCGAAAGCATCGACCCTAAGTATTAACTAGAGATTCAGTGAGAAGCCCTCACCTGTAGGTTCTCCAGAGTTATCTCCTAAAGCTCCTTCACAATCAAAGCCTTGCTCCGTTGGAAATTCCTCAAAATCACCTTTAGAGCAAAACCACAGAAATACTATCAGAATCTATCGGAAACTAAGCTATCAATACATCACTAAGGTTACACGAAGTACTATATACTCCAAGGTACGATAATCTAGCGCGAAAGGACAAGTTTTCGGAAAAGGAAATTTCCTCTTCCCCCCTTAATAGGTTCGGCCACTTTTCACAATTAGGAGACTCGTTTTTTCTTCGATCAAACTTGGTTCCTATGCTATCATTAGTCGTAACTAAGGGTATTCTGAACTCGGAAAAATTATCGGATCAAAAACTGTCGCAGGGGTATTTTGGTCATGATTTTTAACTTAGAAATTTCAAAACTGAAATCCCAAAAACCAAATTTTGCAGGGACGTTACTAACGACGTTTATGACAACTAATCCTACTAGCACTAAGCTAAGGCGATAGTTTTCAGCCTAAAGGTTGAAGCTTTACTCCAAAAACTCCAAAAATGGGTATTTTAGGCTAAAATTGATTCCGGCGGAATTCCGGCGACATAACGGAAAATCTAACCCGGCAGAAGTGATCTTGGGCACATAAGGAAGAGGTTTAGAATCAGAAATGAAATATTCAGGATAGTTTTGCAAAAACCCATAAACTATCAGCTCAGAAAAGTCTACAGAAAAGCTATGGAAAAAGCGATCAGAGGTAAGGATTAGCGACTATACCTCGAAACCTTGAAGCAGCAACTAACGGATCAACGATCAAGAAAGTAATGAAGAAAACTCTTCTTCCTTCTTCCTTGTTGAAGCTCGCGGCCTTGGAGAGGAAAATGGAGGAGTTTTGTGTTTTTTTCTCACTTGTTTGCTATATATAGAAGATGGAAATTCGCGGGAAAATGAAAGTTTCGCGAATCTGATTTTTCCGGCGTCATTCTCCGCGAATTATAAGATATGTTTTGGCGAAAGAATTCCAAAACTAAAATGAGGTCTCCTTGTATTTTTGGCAACTAATGCATAGTCGGTGTAAAACTATTTTACCCGATAAGTTGCTTTTTGCATCGGATGTCGGAATAGAAAACTTCCTTCTGAAGAAAGATTGAAATCATCAAGAGAAATGGGTGTACGCGTGTAGAATCTTCATTTGAAGCTCTGAATAGAAAAAGTCTTCATTGTCGGTTGATTCTAGGGTTTTGAAATACCAGGGATTCGGTTTCGGCAAACATCCGATGATTGGAATCGGACGTTCGTAGATCCTAGAGTTTCGCCTCGAAACGATTTTGATATATGGAAAAAAAGAAGTTCTAACATTTCTCTGAAGATTTTTGGAATTAACTTCCATAGTGACTTTAAATGAAAACTAGCTATTTACTAGGGTTTCTGACCTAGGTTTAAACGTGTAACGATCGTGCTATAACTTTTATCGACTTCGATACATCCCTTAGACTTTTCCTGAACTTTCTCCTTCATAAATATATTCCATTCGATGAACTCTTGTTCAGGTTTTCCTTCACGATATATTAAGCCTAGTCGTAAATGGAAATCTCTTTCACTTTTTCTAAGCTTAAAAACTTGGGTCTTACATTACTACCCTCCAAAAAGAAAGTTTCGTCCTCGAAACTTAAGGTTCAGTAAAAATTCCGGATATTATTCCTTGATCTTTTCCTCCAATACCCATATAGTACCGTCCGTATCTTTATTCCAAATAACTTTCACTAAAGCACTCTGCTTTCTCCTTGATCGTTTCACTATTCCAGTCCCAATGCGGACCGACGGCGTCTCCAAAGACATATCATCTTCCAACTCTATGTTGTCCGGTTCGACCACTTGCATCGGATCTCCGTTGGAAATAATATTTGTTGGCATTCGTGCAATCGCACAACCTTAACCACTTGTTCCCTTGCTTTTGTTCGTCCAAAATGTTGATTAGAGACTCGGTACATCTCTATGCTCCGGAGTGAATGCTCAACTTGTCCTCGTGATGTTCACTCATGATCCAAACTCAACTCAGTCGCTTGATAACTCCTAGTCAAACTATTGCCTTGGAATCTACTAGTCCGTTAACGTCACTTCCAACTTCGCAACCATCCTCATTCGCACCATGAAATCAATCTTCTACTTAATCACCATTCAAATTAAGACTCGACTTGAGTCTTAATACCTCGTGCATGACAAGACTCATTCCCCTTAATCATAAATTCATCAACCACTCATAAGCTAATCATCCTCTTAATATCCAACAATCCATTATTGTCGTCTTCGTCCTCAAAACCTTCCTCACTCAAACCAGTTTACACTTACTGAAATCCCTAACGCTTCGCATAAATCGAGACTTATCCTCTAGGAGATCAATTCATAACTGTACCTCAAAGGTCTTAACTAGTCGTTTTATCATCTGATCCTCCAAACTTCTGAGGTTTAACTACTATCGTAACTGCTATCACCACCACATCCCTTATTCATACATGATTTTCAACTCCCTAAGTCAATCTTAATCATAGGATTCTTATTCAACTGAGCAAAAATTCACTTGCTAACTATAGCATGCATCACCGAAATCCATAACAAAGTTCCATTCATTATTAGACTCTGAGTAGCTTGTTCAAATATGATAACTTCAAGTATTCATCTTAATACTAACACTTTCCTTCTTGTAACTTGATTACCATCTCGTCGATAAACTTCTTAATCTCCCAATCAAATTATGACAAACTTCAAGTCCTACACACTTATGACCAGAATTAATAGACTTAAAACCTAAACCTTTTCCAAGTTTGGATCTCTGATGCTCTGTAACTCTTCAACATTTCCTAAAAGAATATTCATCTCTTAAAACTACAACTCCTTCACAAGGAAAAACAAATACTTAATGAGAACTTTTTCCTTCACAACTCAACTAATCTTCAACCAACTCAAGTTAATCTTACCATTCCTTCTATCAAAGTCCATATCCAGCTGTGATTCCGAATATCACCCCCTCAATATTAAGTTGATCAGGCCTAATACATCGAAGGTGGAAATCTAGAAAAACCTACTGGAACAGTCAATGAGTTCCTATCATCCAATAGTCACAAATATCTTGATATTAAATCCTCAATGATGCCGCTACGAAACTGCACACTCTCGACATCATACGTATACTATCCATACGAAATCTCTCTAAGACTCATTCTTTAGCTTCTAGCTTCTGGTTAAACGCATCGGTACAAGACTACTTTCTAGGCTTAACGTGTTATCTTAAACCTTGTGTACTTCTATAGCTAAAATACGAGCTACGGTCAAATAAGGTATTAATAGGCGTAATAACTATAAGGTCATAGCTCAAACAGTATAAGTAAGATAGGTGTGTTTACACACGCTACAAAAGTAATGGAATATATTATACTGAAATGAGGAAGAATAGTTAGAAGGTTACCATCGTTCTTGCGCTCTCCTCTGGCTGACCCCTCAGCTCTCTCACCATCCATGGTGTAGACTCTCGCCTTTGCAGCAGGACGCTTTCCTCGAGCAGTGTTGACGGTTGGTTCCGCCTTTGGTACCCTGCACTGTGCAGCAGTATGCCCCACTTTGTTACAGTTGTAGCATTGAGGTCTCGGGTCGGGACAAGCATTAGCATAGTGCCCCGGCTTCCCACATTTGAAACATGACACTTGTTTCCTTGTCCCTCTAGCTATGGCGGGAAACTTGCCCTTCATCTTGTTATCAGACGGTCCCGCCTGGAACGTCCTACAGCTCACGGCCAGATGCCCTATCTGGTTACAATTGAAACATCGAGGCCCTTGGCCCAGACATGCTTTAGCATAATGCCCGTTCTTTCCACACTTGAAACATGTCACCTCTGGGTGTGCTGATTGGCTTCTTGCCCCTGGAGTGGCAGTAGTCAAAGACTTAAAAGATCTTGGGGTAAAACCCCTCCCCTTCGGATGCTGATATGGCCCCAACTGACGGTGCTCCTGAGGACCTGATCTCACTGGTCCTCCAGTTCCAACTCGGCCTAATCCACTATGCTGGTACTTGGACACCTCGTTTAGCAGTTGAGGTTGCTCACGTGCAGCCTCCCCAGCGCGTCTGTAAGCGTCCTCAGCAGCCTGGTTCATCATTGCTTCAATCATTGTAGCTATCGCCTTTGCCATACGATCAGGGCTTACCATCCTATGCTTAGTCAAACAAACAGTTAGTACTCATCACAAGATAGTCTCTGGCATAACTATACAATATGATTAAGCAATAACTTCAATCAATTTTTAAGCGAAAAATCGCTTGCAGACAATCAATTCTGTAAGGCCCAAGTTTTTCAGTTTATACCAAGTGAATAAATTCTTATTCACCAGTAGGTTTGATGCATGGCGAAGGGATACCTGAACAAGAGTTTAGTAAATGAAATAAATGTATGAAGGAGAAAGTTCAGGAAAAGTCTAAGGATTGTATCGAAGTCGATTTAAGTTATAGCACGACTAATATTCGCATTTAAAACCTAGGACAAGAACCTTAGGAAACAAAACTATGTTCCAGCTTTGGAACACTATAGGAATATAATTTCCAACAAACTTCCAGCTTTGGAACACTGTAGGAATTTAGTCCAAAAATCTTTAGAGAAATATTAGAACTTCTCTTTTTCCATATATCACAATCATTTCGAGGCGAAACTCTAGGATCTACGAACGTCCGATTCCAATCATCGGAAGTTTGCCGAAACCGAATCCCTGGTTTTTCAAAACCCTAGAATCAACCGTCAATGAAGACTTTTTCTATTCAGAGCTTCAAATGAAGATTCTACACGCGTACACCCATTTCTCTTGATGATTTCAATCTTTCTTCAGAAGGAAGTTTTCCATTCCGACATTCGATGCAAAAAGTAACTTATCGGGTAAAATAGTTTTACACCGACTTTGCATTAGTCACCTAAAATATAAGGAGACCTCATTTTAGTTTTGGAATTCTTTCGCCAAAACCTATCTTAGAATTCATGGAGAATGAAGCCGGAAAAATCAGATTCGCGAAACTTTCATTTTACCGCGTTTTGCCAACCTCTATATATAGCCAAGAAATGAGAAAATATCACAAATTTCCACCATTTCTCTCCAAAACCTGCGAATTTGCTAAGAGGAAGAAGGAAGAAGAGCTTTTGTTCATTTCTTGCTTGATCGTCGATCAATCAGTTGCTACTTCAAGGCTTCGAGGTATAGTCGCTAATCCTTACCTCTGATCGCTTTTTCCATAGCTTTTCTGTAGAGTTTTCTGAGCGGATAGTTTATGGGTTTTTGCAAAACTATCCTGAATCTTTCATTTCTGATTCTAAACCTCTTCCTTATGCGCCCAAGATCACTTCTGCCGGGTTAGATTTTCCGTTATGTCGCCGGAATTCCGCCGGAATCAATTTGAACCTAAAATACCCATTTTTGGAGTTTTTGGTGTAAAGCTTCAACCTTTAGGCTGAAAACTATCGCCTTAGCTTAGTGCTAGTAGGATTAGTTGTCATAAACGTCGTTGGTGACGTCCCTGCAAAATTTTATTTTTGGGATTTCAGTTTTGAAGAATCCTAAGTTAAAAATCATGACCAAAATACCCCTGCGACAGTTTTTGATCCGATAATTTTTCCGAGTTCAGAATACCCTTAGTTACGGCTTATGAAAGCATAGGAACCAAGTTTGATCGAAGAAAAATCGAGCCCCACAATTACCAAAAGTGGCCGAGCCCTATTAGGGGGGGAGGAGGAAAATTTCCTTTTCCGAAAACTTGTCTTTCGCGCTAGTTTATCGTACCTTAGGGTATAGATTACTTCGAGTAACCTTAGTAAGTATCGATAGCTTAGTTTCCGATAGATTCTGATAGTATTCTGTGATTTTATTGTAAAGGTGCTTTTGAGGATTTCCCCGAGGACCAACACTTTGAGAGCGAGGAAGCACTATTTGATCATTCTGGAGAACTTTCAGGTGAGGGCTTCTCACTGAATCTCTAGTTAATGCTTAGGGTCGATGTTTTTGACATTGTTTATTGTTTATGCACTGGATTGTGTGTGATTGGAAAATGTTTTCTGAGGCTTCGGCTGACAATGTAGATGATTCATCTACTGAATGTTTTTGAGATTGTCTTACATGCTATGTGCTATGTGGGTAATCTAGGATGTGTGGTGCATGCTTTATATGCTAAGTGCTAAGTGTTTATGATGCGATTTATTGATATATGACATGTTGTTGATTGTGATAATTTAAATATACTCTGTACTGGAATCTGAGATTCTGAATGGTGAGAATAGCGGGCAGGTCATGCCGATTTTATTTTGAGAGTTTTGAGAAAGTTTGATAGGACGAACGAGGTTCGGGCCTTAATTTTGTTTAGTGGATCGAGACATCCTCTGGAAGCGACTTGGGATTGGGGGATCCTGAAAATGTATAAGACTTGCGATAAGACAAAATGGAATCTATTTTATAAAGAAAATTCATAAGACCTTAAATAACCTCAAAATCTTTAAGTAATGATAACAACCTCGAAGGAAGGCATTGGAAGTCAAATCATAGTTTTGGAAAAACGAGGAGTGTCGTCGGATCCAAGTGTTGAGTTTGTTGTTGTGCTGTTGGAGCAGCGTTTGTTGTTGTGCTGTTGGAGCAGCGTTTATTGTTGTGCTGTTGGAGCAGCGTTTGTTGTTGTGCTGTTGGAGCAGCGTTTGTTGTGGTGCTGTTGGAGCAGCTATGTGTCGTTATGAAGTGTGTCTTTTGGTCGCAGAATCGACTTTACCTTAGGGTAAGCTTTTAGAGACTTTAACTTCCCTAGAACACGTGGCGACGTGTCGAGTGAGGACGGAGACGTTGTTTGACTAATCATTTTGCATACATGCAACATTAATGGGGTATTAACACAGGACGTACTCTGGACCTCGTCGGTTTCCAAAATGGTCATAAGACCCGGAATGCCGTGAAAGAGCGTTTATAGACGTCTCTTGTAGCAGACCGAAATGGAAGACCTACGGGTTTACTCCTGATCTGACTACCTTTGTGTGGTGTAAGAGGCACGCGGGCCGAAATGGTCCCACCGTGGCTGGTGTTAGGGCTGATCCGTTTGATGTCCATCCGTTCCGGATTGCATATTGGTTGACTGGGTTAACCTGCATATCATTTCATGCAACATGCATACTGACATAGTTGATGAGTGTGTTTGGTACTTGTTAATTCTATTTGAGGCATGTTAACTGTGATTTACTGTCGTTTATGTTCATTGAGAAATATGCAGGAACTGGAGCGTATCGCGGTTGCGAGAGGAGGACGGATGGTGTATGTAGACTAGGTCGTTCTGGATTTCGAATTCGGACGACGATCATGCTAGCATGTAGGATTGAGTGTTAGTGTGAGCTCCTCGAGATGGGATTAGTGTAGGAGTAGAGTCCTAGCTCTGAACATCATTTGTTCCTTTGGGAACAGGGTAGTTTCCCACCTATAGCTTTTTGTGTGGTTTCTTTACGGGAATCACAGGGAGTTGGTTGGACTTAGGAGGTCTTGTTTTAGGCCATCTGGGCTGACTTATTCTCAGTTTTGAGGGATGGTGTTGCGGACACTTCACCTTTTTATTTGGTTTGTACATATTGCCTACGGGCGTTACAGTTTTCTTTCCGTCACTGGAGGTTACTCGTGACGAGGTTGCTACTTACAGCGGGGGCTGTTTATATATTGTATATTAGTTCTATTGCTTTTCGCTTTTGGGTTTTATTTAATTCAGTCTTGTCTTAGTTATTATAAAAAAAAAAATATTTCACGTTTTTCCGCATTAAGTTTACTTTTGGTTACTAAAGTGACGCCACCGAAATCGGGGTGTTACATTGTGGTATCAGAGCACGGTCGAGTCTTTCGGGAGTTGTTGGGGAATAGGTCTTCTGTGCTAGGTTGTGTGACTCTGCAAAGAGTGAAAATTGATTGTCTTCACGCGATTTTTCGCTTAGAATTGATTGAAGTTAGTGCTTAATCATATTGTATAGTTATGCTAGATGCTATCTTATGATGAGTACTAACTGTTTGCTTAACTTAACAGAACATGGTGAACACTAACCAGTTAGCTGAGATGATGGCCACTATGGCCCAAGCTGTGACAGCACAGGCGAATGACAATGCTATGAGGCGTGCTACTGAGGAGGCACGTGATCAGCATCAGCGTCAGAGGGAAGTGACACTGGACCAGAACAAGGGCCTGAATGACTTCAGGAGACAAGATCCACCAAAGTTCTCGGGTGGTACTGACCCGGACAAAGCGGATCTCTGGATCCAGGAGATTGAGAAGATATTCGGTGTATTACAAACTGTTGAGGGTGCCAAGGTAGGCATGGCAACTTACCTGCTGCTGGGTGATGCTGAGTACTGGTGGAAGGGCACCAGGGGGATCATGGAAGCTAACCATGAAGAGATCAACTGGAACTCTTTCCGGACCGCATTCTTGGAAAAGTATTTTCCAACAAGTGCCCGGGATGAGAGGGAGGCACAGTTTCTGACACTCCGTCAGGGAGGTATGTCTGTACCGGAATTTGCTTCGAAGCTGGAATCTTTGGCGAAGCATTTCCAATTCTTCCATGACCATGTGAACGAGCGCTATATGTGCAAGCGTTTCGTTAATGGACTGAGGCCGGATATTGAGGACTCAGTGAGGCCACTGGGAATCATGCGATTCCATTCGTTGGTGGAGAAGGCCACGGAAGTGGAACTGATGAAGGACCGGAGGCTAAACCGGGCTGGAACTGGAGGGCCGATGAGGTCGGGCTCTCAAAATTTTCAGAGCAGAGAGAAATTTCAGAGCAGGGGGCCATATCAGCGTTCTGCTGGAAGAGGATTTACTTCCGGATCTTACAGACCCATGACGGGTGCTGCTGGAGGTTCCGGAGATCAGACTTTGAAGAAGGAGACGACCTGTTTCAGATGTGGGGAGCCGGGGCACTATGCCAATGCTTGTCCCAACACGAGGCCCAAATGCTACAATTGTAACAAAATGGGGCACACTGCCGATCAGTGCAGGGCACCCAAGACGGAGCCAACCGTGAACACTGCTCGTGGAAAGCGTCCTGCGGCTAAAGCAAGAGTTTACACCATGGACGGTGAGAGAGCTGAGGGGTTTGTCAGAGGAGAGCGCAAGAACGATGGTAACTTTCTAACCATTCTTTCTCATCCTAGTATAATATGTTCCATTTTTCTTGTAGAGTGTGCCAACACACCTATCTTACGTATATGGTTTACGCTTTGACCTTATAGTTACTACGCCTATTATGACTTTACTTTACTGTTACTCGTATTTTAGCTATAGAAGTTATACGAGGTTTGGAATGACACGCTAAGCCTAGAAAGTAGTCTTCTACCGATGCGTTGAAAAGGAAGCTAGAAGCTGAAGAATGAATTTCATAGAGATTCATTATGATAGTATACGTATGATGTCGAGGGTGTGTAGTTCCGTAGCGACATCATTGAAGATTTAACGTCAGGGTATTTGCGACCACTGGATGATAGGAACTCATTGACTGTTCCAGTGGGCTTTTTCTAGATTTTCACCTTCGATGTATTAGGCCTGATCAACTTAATATTGAGGGGGTGATTTTCGGAATCACAGCTGGATATGGACTTTGATAGAAGGATGTGTAAGATGAATTTGAATTGATCGAGGATTAGTCGGATTTGGGAGGAAAGTTCGTGTTAAGTAATTGATTTTCTTTGGGAAGGAGTTGTCGTTGTAAGAGATGAATGTTCTTTTAGGAAATGTTGGAGAGCTACAGAGAATCAGAGATCCAAACTTGGAAAAGGTTTAGGTTTTAAGTCTATTAATTCTTGTCATAAGTGTATAGGACTTGAAGTTTGTCATAATTTGATTGGGAGATTAAGAAGTTTATCGACAAGATGGTAATCAAGTTACAAGAAGGAAAGTGTTAGTATTAAGATGAATACTTGAAGTTATCATAGTTGGACAAGCTACTCAGAGTCTAATGGTGAATGGAACTTTGTTATATATTTCGGTGATGTATGCTAGGGTTAGCAAGTGAATTTTGATAAGTTGAAGGAGAATCCTATGATTAAGATTGACTTGGGGAGTTGGAAATCGTGTGTGAGTAAGGGATGTAGTGGTGATAACAGTTACGATAGTAGTTAAACCTCAGAAGGTTGGAGGATCGGATGACGAAATGACTAGTTAAGTCCCTTGAGGTATAGTTATGATTTGATCTTCTAGAGGATAAATCTCGATTGATGCGAAGCGTTAGGGATTTCAGTAAGTGTAAACTGGTTGGAGTGAGGAAGGTTTTGAGGACAAAGACGACAATAATGGATTGTTGGATATCAAGAGGATGATTAGCTTATGAGGGGTTGATGAATTTATGATTAAGGAGAATGAGTCTTGTCATGCACAAGGTAGTAAGACTCAAGTTGAGCATTCAATCCGGAACATAGAGATGTACCGAGTTCCTAATCAGTATTTTGGACGAACAAGGGCAGAGGAGCAAGTGGTTAAGGTTGTGCGATTGCACGAATGCCAACAAATATTATTTCCAACGGAGAACCGATTCAAGTGGTCGAACTGGACAACAGAGAGTTAGAGGACGATATGTCTTTTGAGACGCCGTCGGTCAGCATTGGGACAAGAAGAGTGAAACAATCAAGGGGAAAGCAGAGTGCTTTAGTGCAAGTTATTTGGAACAAAGACACAGACGGTGCTATATGGGAGTTAGAGGAAAAGACCAAGGGACAATATTCAGAATTTTTTTTTACTAACCCTTAAGTTTCGAGGACGAAACTTTCTTTTTGGAGGGTAGTAATGTAAGGCCCAAGTTTTTCAGTTTATACCAAGTGAATAAATTCTTATTCACCAGTAGGTTTGATGCATGGCGAAGGGATACCTGAACAAGAGTTTAGTAAATGAAATAAATGTATGAAGGAGAAAGTTCAGGAAAAGTCTAAGGATTGTATCGAAGTCGATTTAAGTTATAGCACGACTAATATTCGCATTTAAAACCTAGGACAAGAACCTTAGGAAACAAAACTATGTTCCAGCTTTGGAACACTATAGGAATATAATTTCCAACAAACTTCCAGCTTTGGAACACTGTAGGAATTTAGTCCAAAAATCTTTAGAGAAATATTAGAACTTCTCTTTTTCCATATATCACAATCATTTCGAGGCGAAACTCTAGGATCTACGAACGTCCGATTCCAATCATCGGAAGTTTGCCGAAACCGAATCCCTGGTTTTTCAAAACCCTAGAATCAACCGTCAATGAAGACTTTTTCTATTCAGAGCTTCAAATGAAGATTCTACACGCGTACACCCATTTCTCTTGATGATTTCAATCTTTCTTCAGAAGGAAGTTTTCCATTCCGACATTCGATGCAAAAAGTAACTTATCGGGTAAAATAGTTTTACACCGACTTTGCATTAGTCACCTAAAATATAAGGAGACCTCATTTTAGTTTTGGAATTCTTTCGCCAAAACCTATCTTAGAATTCATGGAGAATGAAGCCGGAAAAATCAGATTCGCGAAACTTTC
Organism: Lotus japonicus; assembly: GCF_012489685.1. Lineage (NCBI taxonomy): Eukaryota > Viridiplantae > Streptophyta > Magnoliopsida > Fabales > Fabaceae > Lotus > Lotus japonicus. The sequence goes on along the minus strand of NC_080045.1, from coordinate 40,447,982 downwards.
ATTTTACCGCGTTTTGCCAACCTCTATATATAGCCAAGAAATGAGAAAATATCACAAATTTCCACCATTTCTCTCCAAAACCTGCGAATTTGCTAAGAGGAAGAAGGAAGAAGAGCTTTTGTTCATTTCTTGCTTGATCGTCGATCAATCAGTTGCTACTTCAAGGCTTCGAGGTATAGTCGCTAATCCTTACCTCTGATCGCTTTTTCCATAGCTTTTCTGTAGAGTTTTCTGAGCGGATAGTTTATGGGTTTTTGCAAAACTATCCTGAATCTTTCATTTCTGATTCTAAACCCCTTCCTTATGCGCCCAAGATCACTTCTGCCGGGTTAGATTTTCCGTTATGTCGCCGGAATTCCGCCGGAATCAATTTGAACCTAAAATACCCATTTTTGGAGTTTTTGGTGTAAAGCTTCAACCTTTAGGCTGAAAACTATCGCCTTAGCTTAGTGCTAGTAGGATTAGTTGTCATAAACGTCGTTGGTGACGTCCCTGCAAAATTTTATTTTTGGGATTTCAGTTTTGAAGAATCCTAAGTTAAAAATCATGACCAAAATACCCCTGCGACAGTTTTTGATCCGATAATTTTTCCGAGTTCAGAATACCCTTAGTTACGGCTTATGAAAGCATAGGAACCAAGTTTGATCGAAGAAAAATCGAGCCCCACAATTACCAAAAGTGGCCGAGCCCTATTAGGGGGGGAGGAGGAAAATTTCCTTTTCCGAAAACTTGTCTTTCGCGCTAGTTTATCGTACCTTAGGGTATAGATTACTTCGAGTAACCTTAGTAAGTATCGATAGCTTAGTTTCCGATAGATTCTGATAGTATTCTGTGATTTTATTGTAAAGGTGCTTTTGAGGATTTCCCCGAGGACCAACACTTTGAGAGCGAGGAAGCACTATTTGATCATTCTGGAGAACTTTCAGGTGAGGGCTTCTCACTGAATCTCTAGTTAATGTTTAGGGTCGATGTTTTTGACATTGTTTATTGTTTATGCACTGGATTGTGTGTGATTGGAAAATGTTTTCTGAGGCTTCGGCTGACAATGTAGATGATTCATCTACTGAATGTTTTTGAGATTGTCTTACATGCTATGTGCTATGTGGGTAATCTAGGATGTGTGGTGCATGCTTTATATGCTAAGTGCTAAGTGTTTATGATGCGATTTATTGATATATGACATGTTGTTGATTGTGATAATTTAAATATACTCTGTACTGGAATCTGAGATTCTGAATGGTGAGAATAGCGGGCAGGTCATGCCGATTTTATTTTGAGAGTTTTGAGAAAGTTTGATAGGACGAACGAGGTTCGGGCCTTAATTTTGTTTAGTGGATCGAGACATCCTCTGGAAGCGACTTGGGATTGGGGGATCCTGAAAATGTATAAGACTTGCGATAAGACAAAATGGAATCTATTTTATAAAGAAAATTCATAAGACCTTAAATAACCTCAAAATCTTTAAGTAATGATAACAACCTCGAAGGAAGGCATTGGAAGTCAAATCATAGTTTTGGAAAAACGAGGAGTGTCGTCGGATCCAAGTGTTGAGTTTGTTGTTGTGCTGTTGGAGCAGCGTTTGTTGTTGTGCTGTTGGAGCAGCGTTTATTGTTGTGCTGTTGGAGCAGCGTTTGTTGTTGTGCTGTTGGAGCAGCGTTTGTTGTGGTGCTGTTGGAGCAGCTATGTGTCGTTATGAAGTGTGTCTTTTGGTCGCAGAATCGACTTTACCTTAGGGTAAGCTTTTAGAGACTTTAACTTCCCTAGAACACGTGGCGACGTGTCGAGTGAGGACGGAGACGTTGTTTGACTAATCATTTTGCATACATGCAACATTAATGGGGTATTAACACAGGACGTACTCTGGACCTCGTCGGTTTCCAAAATGGTCATAAGACCCGGAATGCCGTGAAAGAGCGTTTATAGACGTCTCTTGTAGTAGACCGAAATGGCAGACCTACGGGTTTACTGCTGATCTGACTACCTTTGTGTGGTGTAAGAGGCACGCGGGCCGAAATGGTCCCACCGTGGCTGGTGTTAGGGCTGATCTGTTTGATGTCCATCCGTTCCGGATTGCATATTGGTTGACTGGGTTAACCTGCATATCATTTCATGCAACATGCATACTGACATAGTTGATGAGTGTGTTTGGTACTTGTTAATTCTATTTGAGGCATGTTAACTGTGATTTACTGTCGTTTATGTTCATTGAGAAATATGCAACTCTAGGATGTTATCCCTAGCTATAAGCCTAAGTGGCTATTTCCTTATCTGTATCTATTGGTGGTATTATTTACATAATTCCTTGGAGTTGACCCTCGCGTCTTCTGTGTGTGCTTTGGCGGACAAACGCCCTTTGTCAGATGTCTTTGGCGGGCTGATTCATGATGGTTCATCCTTCGGGAGGAACTAGGGTTGAGATGCAGGAACTGGAGCGTATCGCGGTTGCGAGAGGAGGACGGATGGTGTATGTAGACTAGGTCGTTCTGGATTTCGAATTCGGACGACGATCATGCTAGCATGTAGGATTGAGTGTTAGTGTGAGCTCCTCGAGATGGGATTAGTGTAGGAGTAGAGTCCTAGCTCTGAACATCAATTGTTCCTTTGGGAACAGAGTAGTTTCCCACCTATAGCTTTTTGTGTGGTTTCTTTACGGGAATCACAGGGAGTTGGTTGGACTTAGGAGGTCTTGTTTTAGGCCATCTGGGCTGACTTATTCTCAGTTTTGAGGGATGGTGTTGCGGACACTTCACCTTTTTATTTGGTTTGTACATATTGCCTACGGGCGTTACAGTTTTCTTTCCGTCACTGGAGGTTACTCGTGACGAGGTTGCTACTTACAGCGGGGGCTGTTTATATATTGTATATTAGTTCTATTGCTTTTCGCTTTTGGGTTTTATTTAATTCAGTCTTGTCTTAGTTATTATAAAAAAAAATATTTCACGTTTTTCCGCATTAAGTTTACTTTTGGTTACTAAAGTGACGCCACCGAAATCGGGGTGTTACAAATTCTCACTCTTTGCAGAGTCATACAACCTAGCACAGAAGACCTATTTCCCAACAACTCTTGAAAGACTCAACCGTGCTCTGATACCACAAGGTAACACCCCGATTTCGGTGGCGTCACTTTAGTAACCAACAATAAACTTAATGCGGAAAAACGTGAATATTTTTTTTTCGATAATAACTAAGACAAGACTGAATTAAATAAAACCCAAATGCGAAAAGTAATAAAACTAATATACAATATATAAACAGTCCCCGCTGTGAGTAGCAACCTCGTCACGAGTAAACCTCCAGTGACGGGTAATAAAAGAGTAGCGCCCGTAAGCAATATGTACAAACCGAATGAAAGGGTGAAGTGTCCGCAACACCATCCCTCAAAACTGAGAATAAGCTGACCCAATGGTCTGAAAATAAGACCTCCTAAGTCCAACCAACTCTCTGTGATTCCCGTAAAGAAACCACACAAAAAGCTATAGGCGGAACTACCCTGTCCCCTAAGTAACAAATGACGCTCAGAGCTACGACTCTACTCCTACACTAATCCTAACTCGAGGAGCTCACACCAGCACTAAACCTACGTGCTAGCATGATCGTCGTCTGAATCAGAATCCAGAACGACTAAGTCTACCAACCCTATCCGTCCTCCCCTCGCAACCGCAGTACGCTCCGATGCTGGACTCACGGGCTTAGGGCCCGAACCCTGATCATCAATGATCGCAACGGTGGGTGCACTAGACCCTGACGAAGGCACTCCCACTGGAATCTCCTCTGAGGGATCCTCATCCTCTGAAGATGACGGTGGCGGCGGTGCTCCTCCGAATCCTGGTCCACAGTGGACGCCCGGTGGCAAGTTGAAGCTGATAGAGCATCTCCTCAACACTCCTGACCTCAAGAGTCCTCCACTATCCACATGGTCCTCCATGATACGCCCCGAATACGTCGCTCGATGGCTCGCGGGGTCAACCACCCACGACCCGGGGTCGTCCTGATCGATCATCTCGTACCTAATCCCCCCCGAAGGGTGGACCATTGTGAACCAGTCCGTAATGGACATCTGACAAAAGGCGTTGTCCGCCAAAACACACACAGAAGACGCGAGGGTCAACTCCAAAGAACTATGTAGATAATAAACCCAAATAGGTACAGATAATAAATAGCCACTTAGGCTTATAGCTAGAGATGACATCCTAGGGTTGCATATTTCACAATAATATAAACGACAATAAAAACACTTAACATGTTCCAAATAGGATTACCAAATAACAATCACATTCGACAACTAAATTAGTATGCATGTTGCATGATATGCAATGCAGGTTAACCCAGTCAACCAATATGCATTCCGGAACGGATGGACATCAACGGATCAGTCCTAGCACCAGCCACGGTGGGACCATTTCGGCCCGCGTGCCTCTTACTCCAACGACAGCGGAAGTCAGATCAGCATAAAACCCGAAGGCCTGCCATTTCGGTCTGCTACTAAGAGTCACCTAGCAGTGCTCTTACGCGGAAATCCTGGTTTTATAACCAATTTTGGAATCCGCCGTGGTTCGGTATCTCGCCGTGTTTAAACCACTTAATGAGTGCATGCAATGCAGTGATTAGCCAAACAACGTCTCCGACCTCACTCGACACGTCGCCACGTGTTCTAGCTAAATTAATGTCTCTAAAAGCTTACCCTAAGGTAAAGTCGATTCTGCGACAAAAGACACTTCTTCACATCAACATAGTAACTCATGATGATCTCCAAATCATCCGACTCATCTCAATCCGATGGTCACAACTGCTCAACGAGCACAGAGTATTACACTCTCGGGAACTAACGGTTTCCCGGACTTATACCCAGGATAGCCCAACAACGCATAGCTACTCCAACAGCACAAGAGCATCAACATACTCAACACTTCTCAGCTTCCTCAACGATTGGATCCGACGACACTTCTCGTTTTCCAAAGACTAAGATTTGCATCCGAAGCTTCCTTTCGAGTTTATTATCATTAATTGAAGATTTAGAGGTTGTTTAAGGTCTTATGAGTTTTCTTTTCAAAATAATATCCTTTTTAGTCTTATCGCAATTCCTATAAGTTCTCGGGGTCTCCGAATCCCCAAATGACTCCAGAGAATGTCTCGATCCATACACATCATTACAAGGTCCGAATTTCATTCGTCCTATCAAACTTTCTCAAAACTCTCAAAATAAAATCGGCATGACCTGCCCGCTATTCTCACGATTCAGAATCTCAGATCTCATTGCATAAGTATAAATAACTCAGCACAACCAATCAACATGTCATATATCAATATATTAAGCAATAACCACATAGCACTTAGCATATAAGGCATGCACCACACATCCTAAATTACCCAATTAGCACTTAGCATGAAGATTCAATCTCAAAAGCATTCAGTAGATGCATCATCTACATTGTCAGCCGAAGCCTCAGAAAACATTTTCCAATCACACACAATCCAGTGCATAAACAGTAACCAATGTCGAAAGCATCGACCCTAAGTATTAACTAGAGATTCAGTGAGAAGCCCTCACCTGTAGGTTCTCCAGAGTTATCTCCTAAAGCTCCTTCACAATCAAAGCCTTGCTCCGCTGGAAATTCCTCAAAATCACCTTTAGAGCAAAACCACAGAAATACTATCAGAATCTATCGGAAACTAAGCTATCAATACATCACTAAGGTTACACGAAGTACTATATACTCCAAGGTACGATAATCTAGCACGAAAGGACAAGTTTTCGGAAAAGGAAATTTCCTCCTCCCCCCTTAATAGGTTCGGCCACTTTTCACAATTAGGAGACTCGATTTTTCTTCGATCAAACTTGGTTCCTATGCTATCATTAGTCGTAACTAAGGGTATTCTGAACTCGGAAAAATTATCGGATCAAAAACTGTCGCAGGGGTATTTTGGTCATGATTTTTAACTTAGAAATTTCAAAACTGAAATCCCAAAAACCAAATTTTGCAGGGACGTTACTAACGACGTTTATGACAACTAATCCTACTAGCACTAAGCTAAGGCGATAGTTTTCAGCCTAAAGGTTGAAGCTTTACTCCAAAAACTCCAAAAATGGGTATTTTAGGCTAAAATTGATTCCGGCGGAATTCCGGCGACATAACGGAAAATCTAACCCGGCAGAAGTGATCTTGGGCACATAAGGAAGAGGTTTAGAATCAGAAATGAAATATTCAGGATAGTTTTGCAAAAACCCATAAACTATCAGCTCAGAAAAGTCTACAGAAAAGCTATGGAAAAAGCGATCCGAGGTAAGGATTAGCGACTATACCTCGAAACCTTGAAGCAGCAACTAACGGATCAACGATCAAGCAAGTAATGAAGAAAACTCTTCTTCCTTCTTCCTTGTTGAAGCTCGCGGCCTTGGAGAGGAAAATGGAGGAGTTTTGTGTTTTTTTCTCACTTGTTTGCTATATATAGAAGATGGAAATTCGCGGGAAAATGAAAGTTTCGCGAATCTGATTTTTCCGGCGTCATTCTCCGCGAATTATAAGATATGTTTTGGCGAAAGAATTCCAAAACTAAAATGAGGTCTCCTTGTATTTTTGGCAACTAATGCATAGTCGGTGTAAAACTATTTTACCCGATAAGTTGCTTTTTGCATCGGATGTCGGAATAGAAAACTTCCTTCTGAAGAAAGATTGAAATCATCAAGAGAAATGGGTGTACGCGTGTAGAATCTTCATTTGAAGCTCTGAATAGAAAAAGTCTTCATTGTCGGTTGATTCTAGGGTTTTGAAATACCAGGGATTCGGTTTCGGCAAACTTCCGATGATTGGAATCGGACGTTCGTAGATCCTAGAGTTTCGCCTCGAAACGATTTTGATATATGGAAAAAGAGAACTTCTAACATTTATCTGAAGATTTTTGGAATTAACTTCCATAGTGACTTTAAATGAAAACTAGTTATTTACTAGGGTTTCTGACCTAGGTTTAAACGTGTAACGATCGTGCTATAACTTTTATCGACTTCGATACATCCCTTAGACTTTTCCTGAACTTTCTCCTTCATAAATATATTCCATTCGATGAACTCTTGTTCAGGTTTTCCTTCACGATATATTAAGCCTAGTCGTAAATGGAAATCTCTTTCACTTTTTCTAAGCTTAAAAACTTGGGTCTTACATCTGTCAACACAATCAACAGTTACAAAATCAACTTACTGATCTCAATCAGACTCAGGGGTTACGAGAGGGCGATCGACGAATGGCTGAGACGGTGGTGGACTTTCAACCTTTTACCGAGGAAATAACAAATACCGCCGTCCTAGATAATTTGAAGACGTTAAAGCTTGATTCTTATTATGGCGACTCAGATCCAAAGGACCATTTAGTGTATTTTAACACAAAAATGGTTATTGTAGGTGCATCAGACGCGTTAAAGTGCAAAATGCTACCATCAACTTTTAAGAAGTCAGCGATGATTTGGTTTACAACTTTGCCTTCGAGGTCAATTGTCAATTTCACGGAGTTGTCAACAAAATTCTTGTCTCAATTTTCTACCAGTCGTGCACAAAAGGTGACTCCGGCGACGTTATTCAATGTTCGTCAGGGACCAAATAAGACTTTGCAGTCTTATATGGGGCGTTTCAATCAATTATCTGTTCACTTGGAGGATAAGATGCCGGAAATTTGCATTGCAACTTTTGAATTGGGTTTGAAGCCGGGATGCTTAAACAGTAATTTAAGTAGAAAACATGTGGAGACAATGGTGCATCTACGCGAAAGGGTGCAAGGGTACATCAGGGAGGAGCAGAGCGATCAGATAAAAAACAACCGCCCAAATGTAGCGGTTACAGGGTCAAAACAACAATTTGAGGCGAAGAAGGGAGCAGTTACAGATCAATATTCGAAGGGATGGACCGAACGTGGAAATTCTAGATATAATAATCGCAACCGTTATGATGGTCGATTTGATAACCGTTCCAATTTCAAAAATCGTGCTCAACCGTATGGAGTGTGTGGGCCAGGACATTCGATGACGTGGACTCGGAATCAAAATGACCGTGCAGTACCTTTGGCAGTTAATTTAACAGAAGCTTTGCATACGTGTTTGGAGGCGAATGTTATCCGTTTTCCTCGGCAACCGAAGTCGTCAACAGGTTATGTGGATAAGAAGAAGTGGTGTGAGTATCATAGGATTTCGGGACATAATACTGATGATTGTTTCACTTTGAAGAAAGAGATAGATAAATTGGTGAAAGCTGGGTGCATGAAACAACTGGAAGGGCGAAACAATTCAGATGAAGCAGAAACTTCAATGAAGCGAACTGAAGATGGAAAGGAGATTGAAAATGATGGTCCAAACAAACAGTCAGAAGGGAAAGCGAAGGAGTGAATTCATTCTATCTTTGGTGGATTCCGAGGTGGAGGAGTGACAAATTCAGCTCGAAAGAGGTATGTTCATTCAATCAATGCTGTTTATTCTAATGATTGGGGAAGTTGGGCAACCAACCAGCCAGATATTACTTTTACTGTGCGAGATTTTGAGGGCGTTCAGCCTCACGAGGACGATCCAATTGTGGTGATGCTGACGATCGCCGAATATGAAATTGAGAGGGTACTTTTGGATCAAGGGAATTCAGCAGATTTAATTTATGGAGATGCTTTTGAAAAATTGGGGCTAACTGAATCTGATTTGTTGCCTTATGATGGCTCTTTGGTGGGTTTTTCTGCAGAGAAAGTATTTGTTCGAGGTTATGTGGAGCTGAAGACTGTCTTTGGAGAAGGGAAAAATGCGGAGACATTTGCTATTAAGTTTTTGGTAGTAAAATGTACTTCGCCCTATAATGTACTCATTGGGAGGCCTTCACTAAACAGATTGGGGGCGATCATTTCCACACGACACTTAACAGCTAAGTATCCGTTGAGAAAAGGAGGAGTTGGAGTTTTAAAGGCTGATCAAGTGGTTGCCAGAAAGTGTTATTCAGAAAGCTTCAAGCAGTATGGACATATGGGAAAGAAGGCAGTGAAAGAGGGGCATCAAGTATATGAGGTGAATGTAGATCAGACAGACATTAGTTTGGATCCTCGTGATGGATTCATTGAGCACAAGATGACATCAGAAGAGGAAACTAAGGCGATCCAGATTGGTGAGCGAAACTTAAAAGTTGGCGTCAATTTAACTACAAGTCAAGAAAACAGGTTGGTAAAGTTGTTATCTGAGAATATGGACTTATTCACATGGAGTGCAAAGGATCTTCCAGGAATCAATCCGGAATTTATTTGTCACAAATTGGCTTTAAATCCCGGGGCGAAACCTATTGTTCAATTCAAAAGAAAGATGGGCGAAGAAAAGACAGAGGCAGTGAAGGTGGAAACCAACAAGTTACTGGAAGCTGGATTCATTAGGGAGGTTAAGTATCCAACATGGTTGGCGAATGTAGTAATGGTGAAGAAGGCTAATGGAAAGTGGCGAATGTGCACTGATTATACAGACTTAAACAAGCATTGTCCTAAGGATTCTTATCCTTTACCGAATATTGATAAGCTTGTGGATAGGGCGTCTGGATTCGGAATGCTTAGCCTCATGGATGCATATTCAGGGTATCATCAGATAAGAGTGTATCAGCCAGACGAAGAGAAGACAGCTTTTATGACGAATCAGGCGAACTATTTCTATCAGACTATGTCGTTTGGGCTGAAGAATGCGGGAGCAACATACCAGAGGTTGATGGATAAGGTGTTTGACAAGCAGGTGGGGCGGAACATTGAGATTTATGTGGATGACATGGTGGTCAAGTCAGAGGAAATGATGGCACACTGTTCTGATCTTGAAGAGGCGTTTGGCGAGCTAAGAAAGCATAACATGAGACTTAACCCAGAAAAATGTTCGTTTGGGATTCAAAGCGGGAAATTTTTGGGCTTCATGATCACAAAGAGAGGAATTGAGGCAAATCCTGATAAGTGTAAGGCGATACTTGACATGCAAAGTCCAACCTCAGTTAAAGATGTGCAGAAATTAACAGGAAGAATAACAGCTTTGTCCAGGTTTCTTCCGTGTTCTGGAGAAAAATCAGCACCATTTTTTCAATTTTTAAGGAAGAACAAAACTTTTCAGTGGACTGAAGAATGTGAAAGGGCGTTCAAAAGCTTGAAGGATCATTTGTCCAGTCCGCCAATTTTAGCCAAACCAATTCCAGGTATTTCACTGTCAATGTTTATTTCCATATCTGATAATGCAGTTAGTTCAGTTTTGTTGCAAGAGAATAAGGATGATTTGAGGATCATATATTTTGTGAGTCACGCTCTTCAAGGAGCTGAGGTTAGATACCAGAAAATTGAAAAGGCTGCATTAGCTTTAATCATATCCGCCAGGAGATTAAGACCTTATTTTCAAGGCTTTCCAATTGTGGTAAAAACTGACTTGCCACTTCGCCAAGTTTTGCAAAAGCCTGATTTGGCCGGAAGAATGGTCTCCTAGGCTGTTGAATTGTCAAAATTTGGAATAACTTTTGAAAGGAAAGGATTGGTTAAAGGACAGGTATTGGTGGATTTTGTCAATGAAATGTCTTCCAGTGAGAAAACTAAGGAAGTTGGAGAATGGAGTTTGTCCGTGGATGGTTCATCCAATGTCAAGGGAAGTGGAGCCGGAATAATTATAGAGGGACCAGGAGGCGTGACAGTTGAACAGTCACTTAAGTTTGACTTCAAAGCAAGTAATAATCAGGCAGAGTATGAAGCTATAATTGCAGGTTTGAAGTTGGCAATCGAGATGGGAGTCAAGAGCATAATGATAAAAACAGATTCTCAGGTAGTCTCCAGGCAAATTCAGGGTGAATATCAGGCGAAGGATGCACAGCTGGCTAAGTATTTACTGAAAGCTCAAGGGTTGATAAAGCATATTGGAAAAGTGCAGGTCAATTATGTTCCGAGGGAGGAGAATACAAGGGCAGATATTCTATCGAAGTTAGCAAGCACCAAGAAGCCGGGGAACAATAAGTCAGTCATCCAGGAGGTTTTGAACAGCCCAAGCATCGAAGAGGATGAGACAATGATGGTTTTGACGGTAGCGGATTCAGATTGGATGGGGCGTATCAAAAAGTGTTTGGAAGCAGAAGGCTCTGATTTGCTGAAATTTTCTAAAGATCAAGTTCGTGAGGCAAGTCATTACACATTGCTGGGCGAACAATTGTATAGACGAGGGATTAGAGTTCCTTTGTTGAGATGTGTCCCTAAAGATGAGGCGGAAAGAATTATGTTTCAAGTTCATGAGGGCGTGTGTGCAAGTCATGTAGGAGGCAGATCTTTGGCGGCGAAAGTGCTCAGAGCAGGATTCTATTGGCCAACTTTAAGAGGGGACTGTATGGACTATGTGAAGAAGTGCGAAAAATGTCAAATTTATGCAGATTTACATAGGGCGCCACCTGAAGCTCTTAGCTCAATGAGTTTATCGTGGCCATTTGCAATGTGGGGAGTGGATATCCTGGGACCGTTTACTCCAGCAGGTTCTCAGATTAGATTTGTTTTGGTTGCGGTAGACTACTTCACTAAGTGGATTGAGGCAGAATCGATGGCGAAGATAACAGCAGAAAAAGTCAGGAAATTTTATTGGAGAAAATTGATTTGCAGGTTTGGCGTACCAGCAACTTTCATCTCAGATAATGGAACACAGTTTACTAGCAGGAGTGTGAAGAATTTTTGTGCAGAAATGGGAATTGAAATGCGCTTCGCCTCTGTGGAGCATCCTCGGACAAATGGTCAGGTAGAGTCAGCAAATAAAGTCATTCTCAATGGAATTAAGAAGCGGTTGGGCGAAGCTAAAGGATTGTGGGCTGAGGAGTTGATCACAGTGATTTGGGCTTACAACACTACCCCTCAATCCACTACTGGCGAATCACCTTTCAAGTTGACTTATGGTGTAGATGCTATGATCCCAGTAGAGTTGCAAGATGTAACTTTCAGGGTGGCGACTTATAATGAAATCCAGAATGACATGAATAGATTGGTTGATCTCAATTTGGCAGAGGAAATGCAAGCAGAAGTTCGTTTGAGGCAAGCAGTAGTAAAACAGAGATCTGAAAGGCGATACAATTCCAGAGTGGTTCCGAGGCAAATGAAAGTTGGTGATTTGGTGCTGCGTCGAAAGGCAAAGGGACCTGATGATTCGAAGTTATCACCTAGGGAAGGACCTTATAGGATTCTTCGAGAGCTTGGTCAAGGGGCGTATCATTTGGAAGAATTGTCTGGGCGAAGGGTACCGAGGGCTTGGAATGCACAACATCTCCGTTATTATTACAGTTGAAGTGCAGGATGGTCGTCCAGTTTGCTTTGTGTTGTACAGTTGTTTCAGTTTGTGTGTGTTGAAGACTATGTTTGTTCTTTGTATTGTTTAAGACTACGTTTGTTGTGTAAGACTAAGTTTGATGTACTCTTTTCTCTACCCCAGGCGGGAGAGTTTTTAACGAGGCATCAGATATTAATGAATAACAGGTATGCACTTTTTTCTCTACCCCAGGCGGGAGAGTTTTTAACGAGGCATAACCTTTTTTTAAAAAATGTTCAAGGGTGTAACATTTTATTTTTTCCCATAGCGGGAACTTATCAACTAAGGTCTATCAATTGGGCGACGTCAGACAATTGAGAAACGAGTAAGTCTCTTAAAACAAGAGCATTTGACCACGAATTCATAAGCACAGCCTTAAATTGGATTTAAGCTTGTCCAAAATAAGCACAAGTCTCCACGCGAGCATATTAATGAAATCAAATATTGTGACTTTGATTTCCATGAATAACTTTGTCAAAAATGAAAAATTTGACTAAGTTATATACACAAAGGCCTTATGATTCCAAAGTAGTTGATTAAGTTCAAACTTTACAAAAATTTTAAGACTCAATCGAGGGTATTTTACCATATACAGTAAAATAAGAAAGCGATGTGCTTGAATGATGATGAAGGCGGATCAATTCTGGTGAAAAAGGTTAGTGAATGAAATTTCCATTAAGTTATGTTCTGAAATTTAATATGCTGAAGTTATATGATAGCTTTGGTGACTACGTAAGATAATGCTTAGTCATAGACTTAGTTATTTTAGCGTTTCGTCGAGTGAATGAAGGAATAATATTATTGTGGAAGATATGAAAGTTATAGGCGAAACAATTAGAATGCTGAAAGGAAAGTCATTACGTTAAGGGAAAAGTTTGTTACATAGAGCAAGGAACATAAAGGAACTTAGGCAAAAGAGGCTTGAAGCCTTTTACATTGACAGTTGAAAGAAGGGGGATAACAAAAAAAAGTCTGGATAGTTTAGATAGTTTCGCCACCTCCTTCCTTGTTGTTGGCATTTCCGTCTTCATTTTCTCCTTCTTCATTTTCTTTGTTTTCTTCATCTTCTTCTTCTTCACCTGCTCCTTCCTCATCCGCGTTATCTGGGCTGATCAATTTACCATCTACAATGCGAGCATAAGGGTCTGTACCCACCAAGTTGATCGCCAAGTCAGGATTAAGGAAAGTGACTTGAGTTATTGCTTTAGAAAAGCCAGCTTCAAGTTGATCCAGGACGGAAATCTTCAATTCAGCGATTTCCGTTTTCATCTGAGCATTCTCTTCAAGCACTTGATTGTGCACAGCAGTCAGTTGGGCGCAGTCAGCCTTCATTTTTTCATTTTCTTCATTCAATGCTTGGATGGAAGCATTGTTTTCATTAGAAGTCTTTTTCATTTTTTCCAACTCTAAAGCCAAATCCGCGGCTTTCTTTTCATTAGCTTTGTTCGACTTGTCCAGCAATTTGAGTGTAGCCTTCATCTTCCCAATTTCTTTTTCTTTCTCCTCAACAAGCTTGGCTGAAGCGAGACCATCGAATCCTGCGGATTCAAGGTCAATCATCTTGGAGATAGCAGCAATCTCCAAGCCTTTTGTCATCATGGCTTGACTGTTAAGTTCAAACGTGTTACAACGTGTTTCAATCTTATTTTGATCCTAACAATTTTTATAAATACTTTTCTCTACTAAAATCTAATTCCAGATGTTAATGACATTTTTCAGGAAATATATATTATAAGGTCGCATGCTTCAACGAATATGTCTAAGCCTTATAAGGAAAAAGAAGTTTACGCAAGATATGACCGCATCGTCCAGTAAACAAGGAAGACACTTATTCTGTATCGTTTCATGCCACGTCATACCTCAGAATTTCAGAAGATGCCTTTGAGCGGGAAAGTCAAAATTGTATCTCAACTATTTGCCCCATGCTTTAGTCAGAAGGAAACTAATCTGGTCACGTGCAAACTGATTTACCTTTGAAGAGAGAAGTCTCGATGACCAATGAAGAGGAAAAAGGACAACACGTCAACATCACTTTTCCAAAATGTCTCTCTTCTGCAAAGTAGCCCAAAGCTATCACCACCTACTAGCTGACAAAGTACACCTTTTTGGCTAAAGGATAGCTTTGAACAGCAGCATGCATTTAATGAAGCTACCAACCGGAGATTTGAATCAATGGTTAGATGACACTCACAACGGCTACAAACAACGGCCAGATTTTGTGTCTCAACGGCTACACAACTAGCAAGATCATATATAAATGACATATCTGAAGATTGAAGAAGAAAAGAAGAGAAAAATTTATTGCAAGAAAAGAAAGAACTCAGAGCAGTTAATCAAAACATTCTTCAAAGCATTAAAAGCTCACAGCAGATTTCCTAAGAGTCAAATCCGATCTCATACCTCTGCTAAATCAAGAGAGAATACCAAACCTTAAAAGAGACAAACCTCTTCTCTTACTTCTCTCTTAGATTCTGAACTCTTGTGTGTTCCAACGTCCTTTCAGAACCCAAAACACTTGAAGAGTTCCAGTGCCATAAATTGTCTACACCAACTCTTTTGAGAAGAGATTTCCTGTAGAGCCAAACAATCTTGTTGATTGTAGGAGGAGTCCTGTACAATACTTGGAGAAGTCCGTGATAATACTAGGAGGAGTCCTGTACAATACTTGGAGAAGTCCGTGATAATACTTGGAGAAGTCCTGTCTAATACTTGTATTGGAGAAGTCCTTGATACTTGCTAGTGAAAATCTTGGTGGTGGCCAAGTACTGGACGTAGCCCAATCGTTTAGGGTGAACCAGTATAAATTCCTGTGTGCTGATCGTTCTGCTTTATTTACTTACTTCCGCTGCACTAAACAGTTTTTGAAAAGTCACCAGAACAATTTTCTTAAGAACTTATCTTCTTTTCATAAACTAAAGTTTTAACAAGTAATTTTTAAGAACACAATTCAAACCCCCCTTTCTTGTGTTACTTATTTACATATCAATTGGTACCAGAGCTTAGGCTCTAGAACTAACATCTTAACAGGTGTAGAGTAAAGATCCATGGCAGAAGATCAAGCTATCGCTACGGGCTCATCCACCAACAAGCCTCCTTTCTTTGATGGAACCGAATATCCCTACTGGAAGACGCACATGCAACTTTTCATAGAATCCTCAAGCTACAAGTTGTGGGATATCATTGAAAATGGCAACATCGTCTATAAAGATGACGCTGGTGAACCCATCAAGAAAGATCAGCTGACAGAAGCTCAACGCAAAGACTATCAACTCAATTCAAAGGCAAAACTATTTCTCTTATGTGCCTTAAGCAAAGCTCAGTTGGACAAAGTTGATGGACTCGCAACTGCCAAAGAAGTATGGGAAGCTCTAGGGCTTGCCTATGAAGGTACAGCAAATGTACGTCAAGCCAAAGTAAGTTTACTAGTGGCTGAATATGAAACCTTCAAAATGAAGGAAAATGAAACCATTGATGAAATGTTCGCAAGATTTCAAACCATTATCAATGGTCTTCGAAATCTCGATCGCACATACGCACACATTGATCAAATCACAAAAATACTGAGGTGCCTTCCTAAAAGATGGAGACCCAAAGTTACTGCTATCCAAGAAGCAAGAGATCTTAGCACACTAAAACTTGAAGATCTCCTGGGATCTCTGAAGGTTCATGAGATTGAACTTTCTCAAGATGAAAGCCTAAAGAAGCAGAAAAGCATCGCCTTCAAAGCTAACATCTCCAAAAACAGTCAGACGAAAGAAATGTCTGATGAAGAAGATTCCTCAGAAGAACTGTCCGATGATGAGCAAGCACTGTTCAACAGAAAGTTCAAAAAGATGTGGATCAAACAACAAAGAGGAAAAGGCCTGAAGAAGGACAACAAAAGAGAATCAAGTCAGAAAAAGAAATCCTTTCCACACAAAGGTGAAAGCACCTCAACTGCAGACAAAAGCAACATTACATGTTTCGAATGCAAAAAGCCAGGTCACATCAAACCAGACTGTCCTAGACTAGCTAAAAAGCCTGTCAGGAAACCATTCTACAAGAAGAAGAAAGCTCTAGTAACTGGCTGGGATGATTCTGAAAACAACTCTGAAGATGACGAGGAAGAAGAAGATGAAGAATCTCTATTCGCTCTCATGGCTTCAGTAGATGGATCAGATGATGATGAAGATGATGAGGTAAGATCTGAAAACCTTGAAGAAGAGTTTAATGAACTGCTTGAACATTCTTACACTTTATCTGAAAAATACAAGAACCTGAAGAAACAGTTTTCCAAGTTGCAAAAAGAACATGAGAAAGTTTTAAAAGAAAAAGATTCCATTATTCATGAAAATGAGTTTTTAAAGAAACAAGACTCCACAATGGAAGTATCTACTTTAAAGAAAAGAATCAAAGTTTTGATTGATGATTTATCTACTTTCACAATAGGGCATGACAACTTAGTTAAACTATGTGGAAACAGTAGAGACTTATATGATAAAAGTGGTCTGGGTTTTGACAGCAGTGAACCGTCTAATGAAACTATGTCTGATATATCGTTTACTTCTTCTATTGATAGTGAATCTAAATTTGTTGTGAACTGTTCAATAGAAAGGGAAGGAAAGAAAATCTTCTATGAGAAGAAGATTCCTCCCAAGCGTGCAACTAACAACCCTATAGGACCCAAGAAAATCTGGGTACCTAAGAAATCAATAATTCCTGTTGCAGATTTACTTAACAGAACGAAGGAAACGCCAACAATGGTACCTGGACAGTGGATGCTCGCGTCATATGACGGGAGAAAAGTCTATGTTCCCCAAGATTCAAGTTAGATCTGATGGTGGATTTGTAACCTTTGGTGGAAATAAAAAAGGATTCATTGTTGGAGAAGGTACTGTTGGTAAGGAACCTCTTCCAGTAATTAATAATGTCTTATTAGTTGAAGGGTTAAAACATAATCTACTTAGCATAAGTCAATTATGTGATAGTGGGTTCACTGTTTCCTTTAATAAAGTGAAGTGTAGTGTGACTGATTCCGATGACAAAATCATCTTTGAAGCTCAGAGACAAGGGAATCTATATAAGACGAACTTGGAAAACCTAGCAAATCAAAATGTAACTTGTCTAGTATCATCAGAGGATAATACATGGCTTTGGCATAGGAAGCTAGGGCATGCATCCTTAAGGACCATTACTAAAATCATAAGTAATGACTTAGTACGTGGTTTGCCAAAACTATCTATTAAATCTGATGCTACATGTTCTGCATGTACTCAAAGCAAACAGCATCGTACCTCCTGTCGTGCTAAAAACTTTGTCAGTACTAGCAAACCTCTGGACCTCTTACATATGGATTTGTTTGGTCCCACTAGGATAGCTAGTGTTTCTGGAAAAAGATTTTGTTTTGTCATTATCGATGACTACACAAGATTCTGTTGGGTCTACTTCCTAAGAAGCAAGGATGAAACATTCCAAGCATTCAAGATCTTCAGCAAAAGAGTTCAAAATGAAAAGGGCTACTGCATCACAGCCATTCGCAGTGACAGAGGAGGAGAGTTTGTGAATGAAGATTTTGAAAAATTCTGTGCACAAGAAGGTATCAGCCATCAGTTCTCAGCTCCAAGGACACCACAGCAAAACGGTGTAGCTGAACGGAAGAACAGATCACTTCAAGAAATGGCAAGGACAATGCTCAGTGAAACTTCCCTACCAAAGTATTTCTGGGCTGAAGCTATTGAAACTGCATGCTACATTCAGAATAGAATATCTATGCGACCCATGTTGAAAAAGACTCCATATGAACTATGGAAAGATAGAAAGCCAACTGTATCGTACTTTCATCCATTTGGATGCAAGTGTTACATTCTCAACACCAAGGACAACATCGGAAAATTTGACAATAAGTCTGATCAAGGAATTCTCCTTGGATATTCTTCTCACTCCAAAGCCTATAGAGTTTACAACTCAAGAACAAAAGTTGTTGAAGAATCTATCAATGTCAAGTTCGATGATAGTTCAATCAAGGCCGTTGATCGTTTAGAAAGATATTTTCTCAATCTAGACCTATCAGATCATGATGAAGCAGATGACGACACAACAAGAGCTCAACCATCAGAATCAGTTCATGAAGATCAATCTCCGTCACCTCCTGGTACTATTCCTGAACAGTCTGACCAAGTCATGACTTCAAGCGGAATCTCACTTCCAAAGGAGTGGAAGTACAGAAGTGATCATCCACCAGAGCAAATCATTGGAAGTGTATCAGAAAGAGTAAAGACCAGATCAGCATTCAGAGAAGAATCAAACAGCGCATTCATCTCAGAGATTGAACCAAAGAACGTTGAAGAGGCTCTACAAGATGAAGGATGGATTCTGGCTATGCAAGAAGAACTAAATCAATTTGAAAGAAGTCAAGTATGGACCCTAGTTCCAAGACCAACTGGAAAATCTATCATTGGTACTAAATGGGTCTTCAGAAACAAGATGGATGAAAATGGGAAAGTCACTAGAAACAAAGCGAGACTAGTAGCACAAGGTTACAACCAACAAGAAGGAATTGACTACACTGAAACGTTCGCACCAGTTGCAAGAATTGAAGCAATAAGGATACTCCTAGCTTTTGCATGTCAACATTCCATCAAGCTATATCAAATGGATGTCAAAAGCGCCTTTCTGAACGGAGTAATTGAAGAGGAAGTCTATGTGAAGCAACCTCCAGGCTTTGAAGAACCATCCACTCCAGACTACGTGTACAGGTTGAAGAAAGCTCTGTACGGTTTAAAACAAGCCCCAAGAGCTTGGTATGATCGTCTAAGCAACTTTCTCATGAAGAATGGTTTTTCAAGAGGAAAGATTGACAACACCCTCTTCAGGAAGCAATTGAAGGACGACTACATCCTTGTACAATTGTATGTTGATGATATCATCTTCGGTGCAACTAGCGATAAACTGTGTAAAGAATTTTCTACTCTCATGCAAAGTGAATTTGAAATGAGTATGATGGGAGAACTGAAATTCTTTCAGGGACTTCAAATCAAGCAAGAGAAAGACAAGATCTTCATACATCAGTCCAAGTACATAAAGGATATGCTCAAGAAATACAACATGCACAAGTCAAATGAGATGAGTACTCCTATGTATCCCAACACTGTTCTGGACAAAAGTGATGAAAGCTCACCAGTTGACCCAACATCGTACAGAGGGATGATTGGTTCACTTCTTTATTTAACGTCCAGCAGACCAGACATAATGTTTAGTGTGTGTCTATGTGCAAGGTTTCAGGTAAACCCACAGCAATCTCATCTTAGTGCTGTTAAGCGAATCTTTAGATATTTAATTGGTACTGCTAATCTTGGTCTATTATATGAGAAAGGTGAAGATTTCAGGTTGAAAGGATTTTGTGATGCGGATTATGCTGGTGATCGAGTTGAACGGAAAAGCACTAGTGGAGGATGTCACTTTCTGGGAAACTGTTTAGTATCCTGGACAAGTAAACGTCAAAGCACTATTTCCTTATCCACTGCTGAAGCTGAATATGTGGCAGCAAGTTCTTGTTGTACACAACTCCTATGGATAAAGCATCAACTTGAGGATTACAACATTCATGAAAACAAGATACCTCTTTTATGTGATAACACAAGTGCCATCAATATTGCCAGGAATCCAGTTCAGCATTCTAGAACAAAGCACATTGAGATCAAACATCATTTCATTAGAGACCTTGTGGCAAAGGGAAACATTGATATATCTCATATACACACAGAAGATCAACTTGCTGACATACTCACGAAACCTCTTTTAGAAGGCAGATTCTCAGATCTAAGAACAAGGATAAATATGCACTCTGCTCAATAAAAGGTATGGAAACAAAGGTTTCTATTTTGCAGGTTTCGTTCTTCGAAGAACATCCGCACTGTTCTGTCTCCTCACTGTTCAACCAGTAGATCAAATCGTTCAACAACTCTCTGTTCAATGAAGTTGCTCTCAGGAAATCTATATCGTTTGGTTAACAGCTGGCAAAGACATTGTTTAGTTCAATGCATCATTACTCTTGCACGTGCTACAACAGTGAACTTTGAAAGGTCTCATCACATTAAATGCGAAGCAGTTATCTCTCTTACTTTTAACGCGCGTGGTCTCAACTGCTCAATTGTTTAATAGTTTCTCTCTCATGAAAAGAAAACCGCCATCTGCACACCACCCAAAACTGCCATTCCTTATTCCAAATCAAATATATCCAAAAGATTTCCTTCTCTCTCATTCACCTCACTTCATTTGACACTTACTCTCTCTCTCTCTTCCAAGTAAAGAAACCCTAAGCCTACTCTGAAACTTCCTCTCATTCCCAAATGGCCGGAGTTCTTGCTACCTCTTCCAAAGCCCCTTCCAAATCTAAGGCCCCATCCAAGAAAGGTGGTAAAACACCTTACTCTGCTGAAGAAATGGAGATCATCCAGAGGAGATCAGAGAGGATCAACCGCCAACGCTCTGTTCAACTCAAGGAGGTTGGAGCCGTGAAAACTGAGAAACTGGGTGACAACTCTCTTGTGTCCCCAAGGTACTTTGATCTGAAGGTGTTTGCCTTCGTGAAGATGGCTGGGCTTGCAGACTTACTTCATCAGGACTGGGAGACGGTGTACACCATGGCTCAGCGCGAAGTGTATGTGCCTTTGGTAAAGGAATTTTATGATTGTGCCGTTGTGATAAATCACAGACAAGTCATTAAGTCCAAAGTAAATGACAAGATCATCTCAGTGACTCTCAACGACATGGCTGAAGCACTGAATGTGAAGTTGGAAGTTGGTGAAAAATATTCCCCAAATTGGTTTGCGAAAGTTAATGACTGGAAGTGCATTTGGAAGAACCAAGAGGAACCACTGACTGTGGAAGTGGGCAATCTCATTGATGATGTAAAGTTCAACAATGCTGTGATTAGCAAGGTTGTCTTACCAAAGGATGGTGCAAGAAATTATGTAAATGCGCATGCAAGGTACGCATTGTACAAGATCTTGAAAAGAGTGAAAATTAACCCTGCACACTTGATGTGGAACTACTTGATCAACTATCTGGAGAAAAGCCAAGGATACCTTCCTTTTGGCTCGCTGCTGACCGTCATTTTCGAAAAGAAAGGTGTTATCAAAGAGTTTCTGGAATCAGAGGATCGCTTGAATGAAGATGTGATCTTTCCTTCACCGATCAGACTGGGAGATGTGAGCAAAATGAACATTCCCTTTGATGCCTCTGATGTTCCTGAAGAATACTTGCCCAGAACAAGGAAAAACACCAGAGGAAAAGAAAAGGTATCTGATGAACAGACTGTCCAGACAAGGAGGAAAAATCTGACAGAACTGTCCGATGTGACAAAGAAGGAACCGTCCAAGAGAACTGTTCCTGCAGCTCTCCGCATCGCACCGTTCCCTGAGGACGAGGAAGAACAGTCTGTTCGAATCAAGATTGTGAAGAGTGGTGAACCATTGCAGTCTCAATCCAACCCCATCGCTTCAAGAACCAGATCAGGAAAAGGTTCTCCGTCTGTCAAGAATGCTGAACCCAAAAAGCTAAAGAGATTGAGGAAGCAATTTGAAGAATCTCAAGTTACTGTTGAACCACAACCTGCATATCAGAAAAGGAAGATTATCTCTGCTGAACCTGAGGAGCCCTTCTTTGATGAGGACATTGTCCTTCACACAAGGTTAGCAAACTCTCTCTTACCTTATCAAGAAATTCCTTCTGAAATGTCCAACAAAGAATTTCTGGATTCACTGTTTGTTGACAATACTCAAACACCACACTCCTCTCCAACACATTCACAACACCACACTGAACCATTGCCAAAACTCCCACCAAACACAAACCTCAATGAACCCTTGACTGAAACAACAAATGAACCACTCACATCTCAACCAAACTCTACCATGAACACTGCTTTCATCACTGACCAAATTGTCGTTGCACAAGAGAATGCCTCTGCATTCCAACTTGTTCAATCTTTGCCTAAGTCATTGATTGCCGATGAGCATATGACTTCTACTCTCAAACCGTTCACGAAAGCAAGCACTAAGAAGGCAAGCAGATCCGGTACTGTTCTCTATTTTTCTCAAGCAAGAAAGAGGCGCCTTCAGACGCTAGTGTCCTCTGCTATCCAACGCAGACGCACCTTGAGGACTACCAAGGGATCGTTCAAAAGCTACCTGAACCTTCTGGCAAGAAAGATTGACAAGTCTTCAAGCAATCAGCTCACCGCTACATGGAAACGACAAGAGGGTGACAACTACTTGTTCCAACTTCACGCTTGCAAAGTTCCTGATCCAGAGTTCTGGAAATTGAGTGTCTCTGAGGGATATGTTGGTACTCTGCCATATTCTCTCATGAATCGGACCTCCGCGCTCTCACTAAAATTTGGAACTTGGGTGTTTGTACTCCTACCCACTCACATTCCTGAAGTTGTTTCTCATTCTGAGAAAGCCAACACTGACAAAGGAAAGGAGAAGATGCTTGAAGAAGCAGATGATACAGAGTCACAACTGAACAGTTCTGCTGATGGAAAAGAAGAAGATGAATCTGAGGGACTTCAAGCTGATTTCAAGACTGAAGGTGGAAGCTCAAGTGCTCAAGTCTTGGCGACTCAATTTGTCACCAGAGAAGACTTTGAAGACCATCGTGACCACATCAACCAGCAGTTCATGACTCTTGCTCAGAAAATCGATCAGCTGCTGACACGCTTTGGCTAATGGCCAACTCTCTATCCTGAACAATTCGCATTTACTTTTATGTTTTCAGACAATTGTTCACTGATTATGCATATTTTATCGTTCCATCATGCTTATCGTTTTATAACTAACGTTTGCCATGTTTACTATGCATATTATACCTTTCTACTAAATTCTTTTCCCTTTCTTTTTAATAATGCCAAAGGGGGAGAAAATAGGAATTAGGAATTATAGAAAAGTTTAAGATCAAGTTCAAGGTTGTTTCCTTAACCTAACACCAAAGTTTTATACAACTCAGGGGGAGTAATATGATTTGAATAAGTTTTTTTTTAAACTTTTATCTTACCCAATTTAGGGGGAGCATAAATTCTTTTTACTCTTGATCATTATCCTTTTCAATAAAAATTGTCATTATCAAAAAGGGGGAGATTGTTAAGTTCAAACGTGTTACAACGTGTTTCAATCTTATTTTGATCCTAACAATTTTTATAAATACTTTTCTCTACTAAAATCTAATTCCAGATGTTAATGACATTTTTCAGGAAATATATATTATAAGGTCGCATGCTTCAACGAATATGTCTAAGCCTTATAAGGAAAAAGAAGTTTACGCAAGATATGACCGCATCGTCCAGTAAACAAGGAAGACACTTATTCTGTATCGTTTCATGCCACGTCATACCTCAGAATTTCAGAAGATGCCTTTGAGCGGGAAAGTCAAAATTGTATCTCAAGTATTTGCCCCATGCTTTAGTCAGAAGGAAACTAATCTGGTCACGTGCAAACTGATTTACCTTTGAAGAGAGAAGTCTCGATGACCAATGAAGAGGAAAAAGGACAACACGTCAACATCACTTTTCCAAAATGTCTCTCTTCTGCAAAGTAGCCCAAAGCTATCACCACCTACTAGCTGACAAAGTACACCTTTTTGGCTAAAGGATAGCTTTGAACAGCAGCATGCATTTAATGAAGCTACC
Source organism: Lotus japonicus (assembly GCF_012489685.1). Classification (NCBI taxonomy): domain Eukaryota; kingdom Viridiplantae; phylum Streptophyta; class Magnoliopsida; order Fabales; family Fabaceae; genus Lotus; species Lotus japonicus. Next base: position 40,424,023 of record NC_080045.1, on the reverse strand, counting down.
AACCGGAGATTTGAATCAATGGTTAGATGACACTCACAACGGCTACAAACAACGGTCAGATTTTGTGTCTCAACGGCTACACAACTAGCAAGATCATATATAAAGGACATATCTGAAGATTGAAGAAGAAAAGAAGAGAAAAATTTATTGCAAGAAAAGAAAGAACTCAGAGCAGTTAATCAAAACATTCTTCAAAGCATTAAAAGCTCACAGCAGATTTCCTAAGAGTCAAATCCGATCTCATACCTCTGCTAAATCAAGAGAGAATACCAAACCTTAAAAGAGTCAAACCTCTTCTCTTACTTCTCTCTTAGATTCTGAACTCTTGTGTGTTCCAACGTCCTTTCAGAACCCAAAACACTTGAAGAGTTCCAGTGCCATAAATTGTCTACACCAACTCTTTTGAGAAGAGATTTCTTGTAGAGCCAAACAATCTTGTTGATTGTAGGAGGAGTCCTGTACAATACTTGGAGAAGTCCGTGATAATACTAGGAGGAGTCCTGTACAATACTTGGAGAAGTCCGTGATAATACTTGGAGAAGTCCTGTCTAATACTTGTATTGGAGAAGTCCTTGATACTTGCTAGTGAAAATCTTGGTGGTGGCCAAGTACTGGACGTAGCCCAATCGTTTAGGGTGAACCAGTATAAATTCCTGTGTGCTGATCGTTCTGCTTTATTTACTTACTTCCGCTGCACTAAACAGTTTTTGAAAAGTCACCAGAACAATTTTCTTAAGAACTTATCTTCTTTTCATAAACTAAAGTTTTAACAAGTAATTTTTAAGAACACAATTCAAACCCCCCTTTCTTGTGTTACTTATTTACATATCATTGACAAGCTTCCTTCAAGCCTAGTTTCCTCATCTTTTCACGATCCGCCTCGAACACCAGATTTGTTTCCACCAAAGAGTTGAAGTCAATTTTGGAATCCCAAATTGAGGTCACATCATCCGAGGATAACTCCTCGAATTCTTTCAGCAAACTTTTCCAGCAAAGGGGTGGTGTTCTTGACGAACAACCTTTGTTCGCTACAACAGATTCGCCCCTGTTCATGAACTTTTCCAGCGAAGTTTGGTTCGAAGCTTTGCTTTTGACAGAGGCAGGATCTTCATTTTTCTTTTTCTTTTTTGAGGGGCGGCCCGATTCAGTACCGGAGTGGCTGGTGTCATGATCGGTCGCCGATTTCCCGGAGTTTCTTTTCTCGCGGGCAGCCTGTTGTTCGCGGCGAAAACGAAGGATGTCTTCCTCAGTCAGGCGAGCCATTGTTCCTGCGAATAAGTGAAAAGAATTAGAAGTTAAGAAGATTTTTTATATGATTTAAGAAAGGGGCGGAGTAAGTTAAGATGCCTTACCAATGTATTTACCCACTTCATTCTTAGAGAGGGCAACCATAAAATCTTTAAGGTTCAAGCCTAGGCCAGATAGAAGTTGGCAATCTACTAGTTCCTCTGGGGTAAGAGCATCATCAGGAATTTTGATGATGCCCTCGTATTGGTTCGTCCAATAAAAGGGAAATCTTGGGCTTCCATCGGCAAAATAAAATATATCTTTGCAGGCATCAGACTCGCGAAGTTTGACTCGCGAAGTTTAAAAAATTTACCTTTGAAGTGTTTGTAATGGCTTTTGTACAAGGTGAATAATCCTAAACCCCTAGCGGTGGCAAGTGAGACATATTCGCCCCTCACATTTCGTCCACATGTTTCAAAGAAGTAAAAGAATTTGTTGCTGGTGGGTACGATGTGTAAGGTTTGACACAGGACTTCAAAAGCTTTTAGGTAAGCCCAGGCGTTGCCATGAAGCTGAGTAGGGGCAACGTTTAGAAGGGTTAGGACAGAGCAGGTAAAGTCAGAGAATGGCAGGTTGTATTTTAGATCGGAGAATAAACTTTCGAATAGATAGGTGAAGTTTCGCCCTTGACCATCTGTTTTCCCAAAACAACATGGTTCATCAGGGGCGCAGGGAATTATGTCCAAGTGGGCATCTAGGCCATCTTTCCTAAAGTTGTATTTAGTGACTAAATCAATGACAGCTTTTGGGGTACAAATTTTAGAAAATTATTTTTTTATTTTGCTAGAAACCCATAGAGAATCAGCGGAAGACGGAGTGGTAGAGGCAGAAGCTTCTTTACGTGTACGTTTAGTGACCATTTTTAAAGGATTCCTGAAAGTAGAAGTTTCAAAGTGTGAGATGAAGAGAGAAATTAAGTTTGAATTTCTGGGTTTGACATGCAAAACATTGTTGTTGGGTTCCTGGGTTTAGTAGGATAAGATGTTCATTAGAGGCTCAAAAGTTCAAACGCAGAATTAGAAATGCAAAAGTTAAAAGAAGAAAAGAGGGTGAAATTTACCTTAGAAGGATGGAAGCTTGGATGATTTTTGGGAATGTTGTTGGTGAATGCAGGGAGAAGCGTTGAAGGTTGAGCAAACTCAGTGGGAAATAGCAAGGTTTCTACTGCCTTGAGTGATTAGAGAGAATGTGGGTAAGAAATGTGAAAGTGAAAGTGTGAAGAAAAGGAGAAAGCATTGGACTTTATATAGAAGGGTAAGAAAAGGTGAAAAGGTGAGTTGAAAGGGTGAGTTAATTATGGAATTAAATGCTAAGTAGACGCGTCCTTTCGCATGTGTACTCAAAGGACATAGTTTGACGTTTGGATTCGGGGGGCACGTTGGTCCAAGATCTGATTTTGAAGGGATGTGATCTGTGGTGATTTTGAGTTGAAAGGACATTTTAGTCCGGTAGATGTGACGTTTCAAAGATGAGTAAAAGTTTCATAGAGTAGAAGGGGTGTTTTGGTCCAGGGAGGTGTACATCGAGAAAAGGTTGTGACTTTTTGTATGCGAATTTAATTGTATAATCGTATTTATGTGTGTACTTTGATGATGGGGTTAGGGAGCTTTAAAGACGCATGATAGCATTTGTGGCACAAGTTCCCAAGTATTTGCAGATATCCCGTTGATGTAATTATAGCAGGTATAGCAATGATGATTTTTGCCACGGTAAGGGCATAAGAAGCGACAGGTAAAGAGATTTGACCAGTTTGATTCAACATGCAAAGGCAGGAGATACAGGAAGAGTTAGTCCGATGTGATTGTCGTTATCTGCTTTCATTTAAATGTATGTACGAATGTTAAGAATTGTACGCCCATTTTAGTTACTTTATAAACGTTTTACAGATTGTGGGCTGATTAAAGACACTTTCGTCTTATTCTAAGTCTTAGTGTCTTGTGGGCTTGTGGTCTAACATGGGCGCACCAATTCATAAGACACTTGGGCTGATCACTTTGTAAATCTAATGGGCCGGACAACCCATGGTTCGTTCGGACCAAAACCCATGTTATAAATAACAGGCACCACCCAAGCGGTGGGGGGACCTATCATTTTACGCATTTTTACTTGTCTTGTTTACTTTGTGTTCGCTCTCTATTTTGATTAGCTCGCTCAGTAGTTCCATATCGGAACAATCTGAATTGTATTTGTTTTTGGTTTGTGCTCTCATACGTGCTATGCTTGAACATAATCTACTATGTGATTTAACTATATACTCCGTGACTTGTTGTTATGTGGAAGTTTGGAATACAGTCATTCATTTTGATTTTTCTTGCTTATTCTGTATCTCTTGGATTGCTAGTTAGCAAGAACTTAAATTAAAGTTAATATTTAATTTCCAATTTGAAATGAAATCTTTTGGAAGCTTATGCTAGTAGGTTTTACCACGTAGTGCTTCTTTGAAACTTAGCTAATGCATAATCCTTCCATATGCTCTTACTTCCAGCCAATCGCAAGTTGTTTTAGAAATTATCTATTGCAGTTTTTTATTTTACCTTCATTGGTATGCCCCGGCTATATTCATGTATTACTGCATCTTCTTACAATGCAACTACGAGGGAAAGGCTTGAAGAAACAGCGGAATGAGGAGGAGCCTCCTTAAATTGCCTTGGAGAGCTTCGATTAAAACATGAGAGCAAGAGATCCCCTCTTTAAAGAATATTGCATGGGATCCAGAACTGATACAACACATCGGGTTTGCCATTATCTCTGAATTGATTGCCTCTTTGTTATCCTAATGAGTTTGAATGGTTGGCATAAAAAATGAACTTATAGTACATGTGCATGACTCATTTACAAATTAGTGAAACTTCTTCTATCATGCTGGTTTTTTGAAAAGTGCTGGATATGTTGCTTGGACTGAATATATTTTTGATAAATTGTTTGTCTCTGGACATATATGTTGTGCCATGGACTTGAGAAAATAGTTTGCCACTCAGGGTGTTTGATGAAATGATTCAAAGGGGAATAACATATTGTTTGAGGTGATTCATTTACGAAAGTTGTGTAAGAACCTTGCAAAAATTTGCTATAGAAAAGTTTATTTAGAAAATTGAATTTACTTGCAAAATGCTTTAAATTACGATTCAGTATACCAACGAATCGCCCCGGGAAAGCCAAGGCAACCCCCGGACTCAGTCACAATGCATGGGGTAAATATTATCTGCCAAAGCCTCCCCCAGAATAAAGGCGAGCACTTTACTGAGCACAGACTTAGTAATCCAAATGGCCATTAGAACTCAAGCATATTAACAAGCCCAAAGTGGGCGAACACTTTGCAAAATGCAAAGTCTCACAGAGTGAGTACAAGCCTTCCTTAATCAAATTAAATCAAGTCCAGCCTGAGTTTTTAACACGCCAATTCATTGAAAAGCAACGTAGAAAAATGCAAAGCATGAAATAAAAATGCAATTAAAGAGCCGTAGGTGGCGACCCACGCTAAAAGGGTGACAACCCCCACCAAAAGGCGTCGTAGGTGGCGAGCACAATATGTTTTAGGCCAATCGCCATATGGGAGTTGGGTCGAGCGTGGTAAGACCCAACTAGCCCATTTAGCTTAGGAATTAGCACTCCATGTATTTACCATATAAAAGGGAGCTTTGGGGTCATTGTAAAGGGACTGATGACATCTAAATAAAAAGGATTAGGCTATTACTATTTCCTTGCTCTGTTAGGATTTGGGGCCTATACCGTTCTTAAATATTCATTACCGGAGCAATCATCAAATTGGCCCCTATCTTTATCTCGCCTTTAATGTTTCACAAAGTCATGTAATTGGTTTTAGGCTTAAAGATATTGAAGAAGATAATGCTGAAGATGACTTTTTCTATGGACACGTCAATTAAAGATATTTTATTACAAGATGGTAATTTTTTTTTACAATTTGGAAAAATTAGATGATGAAGATGAAGATTTTTATTAATTAAACATTTTTTAATTTATATGAATAAAAAAAGAAAAACTCAAATCAGCTTGATTAATGTAAGGCCCGAGTTTTTAAGTTTATGCTAAGTGAATAAACTTCTTATTCAAGATTAGGGTTGATGTAATGTGAAGGGAAACCTGAACGAAAGTTTATTAAATGAAATATATTTATGAAGGAGAAAGTTCAGGAAAAGTTCAAGGATTGCATTATGATCGATAAAAGTTATAGCACGATCGTTACACGCTTAAACCTAGGTCAGAAACCCTAGTATATAGCTAATTTTCACTTTTAGGCACGATGGCAGTTAATTCCAAAAATCTTCAGAGAAATGTTAGAATTTCTCTTCTTCCATATATAACAATCGTTTCGAGGCGAAACTCTAGGATCTACGAACGTCCGATTCCAATCATCGGAAGTTTGCCGAAACCGAATCCCTGGTATTTCAAAACCCTAGAATTTCCCGACTTTGAGGACTTTATCTATTCAGAGCTTCAAATGAATATTCCACACGCGTACACCCATTTCTCTTGATGATTTCAATCTTTCTTCAGAAGGAAGTTTTCCATTCCGACATTCGAGGCAAAAAGCAACTTATCGGGTAAAATAGTTTTACACCGACTTTGCATTAGTTGCCAAAAATACAAGGAGACATCTTCTTAGTTTGGGAATTCCTTTGCCAAAACCTATCTTAGAATTCATGGTGAATGACGCCGGAAAAATCGGATTCGCGGAACTTTCATTTTCCCGCGAATTTCCACCTTCTATATATAGCAAACAAAGGAAGAAAAAACACAATTTTCCTCCATTTTCTCTCCTCTAAACCGCGGCCAAGAACAAGGAAGAAGGAAGAAGAGTTTTTCTTCATCGTTTGCTTGATCGTCGATCAATCAGTTGCTACTTCAAGGTTTCGAGGTATAGTCGCTAATCCTTACCTCTGATCGCTTTTTCCATAGCTTTTCTGTAGAGTTTTCTGAGTGGATAGTTTATGGGTTTTTGCAAAACTATCCTGAATCTTTCATTTCTGATTCTAAACCTCTTCTATATGTGCCCAAGATCACTTCTGCCGGATTAGATTTTCCGTTATGTCGCCGGAATTCCGTCGGAATCAATTTTAGCCTAAAATACCCATTTTGGGAGTTTTTGGAGTAAAGCTTCAACCTTTAGGCTGAAAACTATCGCCTTAGCTTAGTGCTAGTAGGATTAGTTGTCATAAACGTCGTTGGTGACGTCCCTGCAAAATTTTATTTTTGGGATTTCAGTTTTGAAAATCCTAAGTTAAAAATCATGACCAAAATACCCCTGCGACAGTTTTTGATCCGATAATTTTTCCGAGTTCAGAATACCCTTAGTTACGGCTTATGAAAGCATAGGAACCAAGTTTGATCGAAGAAAAATCGAACCCTACAATTACCTATAGTGGCCGAGAGCTATAAGGGGGGAGGAAGAAATTTCCTTTTTCCGAAAACTTGTCTTTTCGCGCTAGATTATCGTACCTTAGAGTATAGATTACTTCGAGTAACCTTAGTAAGTATCGATAGCTTAGTTTCCGATAGATTCTGATTGATTTTTGTGGTTTTGTTCTAAAGGTGATTTTGAGGAATTTCCTGAGGATCAACACCTTGCTTGTGAAGAAGAGTTTGAAGTTTTTGCTGGAGAACCTTCAGGTGAGGGCTTCTCACTGAATCTCTAGTTAATGCTTAGGGTCGATGTTTCGACATTGTTTACTGTTTATGCACTGGGATTGTGTGTGATTGAAAATGTTTTCTGAGGCTTCGGCTGACAATGTAGATGATTCATCTACTGAATGTTTTTGAAGATTGACTTACATGCTATGTGCTATGTGGGTAATCTAGGATGTGTGGTGCATGCTTTATATGCTAAGTGCTAAGTGTTTATGATGCGATTTATTGATATATGACATGTTGTTGATTGTGATGATTTAAATATGCTTTACACTGAAAATCTGAGATTCTGAATGGTGAGAATAGCGGGCAGGTCATGCCGATTTTATTTTGAGAGTTTTGAGAAAGTTTGATAGGACGAACGAGGTTCGGGCCTTGTATAGGGTTTATGGATCGAGACATTCTCTGGAGTCATTTGGGGATTCGAAGATCCCGAGAACTTATAGGAATTGCGATAAGACTAAAAATGATATTATTTTGAAAAGAAAATTCATAAGACATTAAACAACCTCTAAATCTTTAAGTAAGGGTAATAATCTCGAAAGGAGGCTTTGGATGAAAATCATAGTTTGGAAAACGAGAAGTGTCGTCGGATCCAAGTGTTGAGTCTGTTGTTGTTGTGCTGTTGGAGCAGCGTTGGTTGTTGTGCTGTTGGAGCAGCGTTGGTTGTTGTGCTGTTGGAGCAGCGATGTTGTTGGGCTATCCTGGGGATAAGTCCGGGGAACCGTTAGTTCCCGAGTATGTGATACTCTTGTGCTGTTGGAGCAGCGATGTGTGTTGTGAAGTGTGTCTTTTGTCGCAGAATCGACTTTACCTTAGGGTAAGCTTTTAGAGACTTTAACTTCCCTAGAACACGTGGCGACGTGTCGAGTGAGGACGGAGACGTTGTTTGACTAATCATTTTGCATACATGCAACATTAATGAGGTATTAACACAGGACGTACTCTGGACCTCGTCGGTTTCCAAAATGGTCATAAGACCCGGAATGCCGTGAAAGAGCGTTTGTAGACGTCTCTTGTAGCAGACCGAAATGGCAGACCTACGGGTTACGGCTGATCTGGCTACCTTGGTTTGGTGTAAAAGACACGCGGGCGGAAATGGTCCCACCGTTGCTGGTGCTAGGATTGATCCGTTGATGTCCATCCCAGAGGCACGCGAGCGGAAATGGTCCCACCGTTGCTGGTGCTAGGATTGACTCGTTGTTGTCCATACCTTTGCTTGGTGTAAGAGGCACGCGGGCAGAAATGGTCCCACCGTTGCTGGTGCTAGGATTGATCCGTTTTGATGCCCATCCGTTTCCGGATTGCATATTGGTTGACTGGGTTAACCTGCATACATATCACGCAACATGCATACTGACTTAGTTGATGAGTGTGGTTGCTATTTGATAAACTTACTTGGAACATGCTAAATGTTATTATTGTCATTATGATTTGGTGGAACATGCAACCCTAGGAATGATATCTCTAGTTATAAGCCTAAGTGGCTATATATTATTTGTACCTATTGGGTTTATTATCTACATAGTTCTTTAGAGTTGACCCTCGCGTCTTCTGTGTGTGTTTTGGCGGACAACGCCTTTTGTCAGATGAGTATTGCGGACTGGTTCACCATGGTTTACCCTTCGGGGGAAACTAGGTTGGGATGCTGGAACAGGAGCGCGTCGCGGTAGCGAGAGGATGACGGATGGTGTACATAGACTAGGTCGTTCTGGATTTCGAATTCGGACGACGATCATGCTAGCATGTAGGTTTTGGTGCTGGTGTGAGCTCCTCAAGATGGGATTAGTGTAGGAGTAGAGTCTTAGCTCTGAACATCATTTGTTTCTTTTGGGACAGGGTAGCTTCCCACCTATAGCTTTTGTGTGGTTTCTTTACAGGAATCACAGAGAGTTGGTTGGACTTAGGAGGTCTTGCTTCAGGCCGATGGGCCAGCTGATTTTCAGTTTTGAGGGATGGTGTTGCGGACACTTCACCTTTATTTTCAGTCTGTACATATTGCCTTCGGGCGCTACACTTTTCTTTCCGTCACTGGAGGTTTACTCGTGACGAGGTTAGTACTACAGCGGGGGCTGTTTATGTATTATATATTAGTTCTGATTTTGTTATTGTTGGGTTTTATTTAATTCAGTCTCGTCTTAGTTATTATCAAAAAAAAATATTCACGTTTTTCCGCATTAAGTTTACTTTTGGTTACTAAAGTGACGCCACCGAAATCGGGGTGTTACAATTAATTATTTAATTTTTCTGGTTTGTAAAAGGATTTTATTTTAATTGCACGTAGGCTTCATTAATCCAGTCAACATGACATCTTAGCCCTCACCGGAGCTCCAGGCTCTGGGGAGGACTTAGTTCAGATGTTTTACAAAATAGAAGACTTTTTACTAAAAATAATTCCGACGAGGGACTTAATTCAGATGGCGAAACAAACACGGACACCAAATTGAGGATGAACCCTTGGTTTTATATGACTTTATAGTTTCTGTTCCATATATAACTGATCGTTGGATATTGAATTACTTGTACGTTGAACATTGATTTTGTTTTGAACTTTAAAGTTACCTTCATGCAGCAAAAGCCATGAGCACACGAGAAGGAGAGGAAATAAATGGAGAGAAAGACAAGTTCTATGTGTGTTGAGAAAATTTAGTGATATTATTTTCTTTCACTTCTTAATTTTTGTATATGTATGCGGTGTTCCCATGAGCAATCCAAGAGAGCTGTTCAGGTTCTTACGTCTTATATACTTATTACTTGAACTTGAAGTACTCTTTATTGGACAGGGCTACTGGATCTCACCATTTTACATATCAAAGCCACTCTTGCTATTGCAGGGAGTTCTAGCAAATGGCGGAGAGATTGCAATGAAAAGGTTATATTACATCAAAATTATAGAGATGCAGATTTCTACAATGAAGTCAATATAGCTAGTGGATAGTTGTTTGAATATCAACCCTGATATGATGGTCTAGGCATGATCATTCATCTCTGGTCTAGGCTTAATGTAACAATTTTGTAGCACATATAGTTGTGTATTTGGAGGAAGGATTGGTTTCAGGTAGGTGAATGTATTATTGATCAGAACTTCATCTTCATCTGTGTGGGAGGCATCTAGGAACTGCTTTTGACTGTGCAATTGTCAATGTGTATGGTCTGTGTGATAGAGCTGAGAAGAGGAGGGTTTGGACCGATTTGATTGAAATTAAAAGCAATTGTCATTTGTCAGGCTGTCCATTGGTGTGTGCTGGGGGATTTTAATGCTGTCAGAAGTGTAGAAGAGAGAAGGGGCTCAATAAGTAGCTCTCATAATCACAAACTCGAATCAGAGGACTTCAATTGGATTAGTGATGAAATGGGTCTGCAGGATATCCCTCTTTTGGGCAGGAAGTTCACTTGGATGCGCCCTAACGACCAACAAATGAATAGGCTAGACAAAATTTTAATTTCAGAAGAATGGGAGATGGAGTGGCCTTGTTGCATTCAGGAAGTGTTGAAGGGTGACTTTTCAGATCATTGCCCCATTCTTTTACGAAGATCGATAGTGGACTGGGGACCAAAGCCGTTTTGGGTCCTTGATTGTTGGTTTAGTGACCACAGGTTCAAGGATTTTGTTGAGAAAACATGGTCTGATATTCAGGTTGATGGCTTGGGAGCATTTGCATTGGAAGAGAAGCAGAAGATTCTAAGATCTCATCTGAAAATGTGGGACTCGGAGGTATTTGGGGATTTAAACAGGAAGAAAAAAGATACAATTGACAAACTGAATGAGTTATAAGTGAAGGTTGAGTCAGTCCCCTTAAGCTAGCTCTGCTGAATTGCCAATGAGAAGCGAACTTAATGCTGATATTTGGTGAGTTTCTAATCTGATGGAGTCTTTATCTCGGCAAAAATTCGGAGTAAGACGGCTTAAAGGTGGAGATGCAAATACAAAGTTTTTCCGCTCGATGGTAAACTCTAGATGGGGTTCCTTTTAATTCCTTATCTAGCGTTGAATCTAGCTTGCTAGAATTGGAATTTTCCATGGAGGAATTGAAGGAGGCTGTTTGGGGGTGTGGGGGAGAAAAAAGCTTGGGACCTGATAACATAAATTTCGAATTCGCAAAAGAATTTTGGGAGCTACTATAAGATTAACATATATTTCAGGTTTTGTTCCTTTGATATTTGAGCATGATTTTTGTTACTAAAAGTTCTGCATATGAATTTATCAGAATGCTTCAGTGGATTCAGAGAATGCAGAATTTATGGTCTTCAAAGCCCCATCCAATGTTAGAAATTTGGGTATGATAATCCTGGAAAAACTTCGAAGAATTTTGTTCGTACACTTTCTAAACAAAGTATTTCGACCCTATTCTTGCCTGGGTTCATGAAATCCTTGTTGGGATAATTCTTGAAGAACAATCTGCTTCTGGCAATAGAGAACAGATCAGGAATGTAGAGAGAAATTATGGTTTCTGTTTTCTGTGTACAAAACTGAGGCCAAACTGGGACCCCAGCTAGGTGCTCCGCCCCTTGGAACCCCGCAATCTAATCGCAGTCAATTATGCGTTGACTCAACAAGCGTGCACTCCGCACTACCCTAACTCGTTTCCAAGCTTAACGCATAATCGCATCGGCCTACAATAAATCACATTACTACTAAAATCCATTGATGATACTAAAATCACTAACATCCAATTCTCTTGCCTTTGTGTGGCGTGTGCTGATTAATAGAGTGCAGACAAGAGTTGAACTGGAGTGAGAACAGTGTGTGCGTTTTGTTCTGTGGGTGAGGAAACATTTTCACATCTCTTTCTTAATTGCCTTGTTTTTTGGAAAATTTGGATGCTGCTATTTGCTTGGCTGGGCGTTTCTACTGTTATGTCTGATGATGTCAGGGATCATTTCAAGCAATTCAAGCTCTCCATTGGAGTATCAGGCAAAACAAGCAGAGTGGCTAATCTGATAAGGATTGGTGCAGTAGTGGTTATTTGGAATAAGAGGAACAATTTAATTTTCCGCGGGGTGGCTGTGGATCAAGAGCAGGCCGTGAATTTGACACAGCAGAAGGTTTGGTTATGGCTAAAGGTGAGGAATAGACATTTTTCTTATTCAGCTTATGCATGAATGGATTGGCAACCCCAGAGTGGGAAAGGGATTATTGTTACTTTTCTTGTTTGCCATCTCTTCTTAAGTTTTGTAATAAACTATGATTCTGTTTTGCTGCTCATATGCTATTCATTGTATTTTTCTGGTTTGTAGCAAATGAATTTGGGTTCTAGCACCCCTTTGTGCTAGTCTTAATACACCATTTTTTTTTTTGAAATAGGGTAAATATATTAAGCGAAAAATCAAGTAGGCACAGAGGCCCTTACATCATCAAGAACTAAAGGCATGAAGAAGATGGGAACTTCATCGATCCAAACCGAATCGCCGAAGTCTCCAGCATGCTTCGCCAAGTGGTTCGCGACCTTATTACCATTTCTACGAATACAGGAAAAGCTAAACAAAGCGAAACAACAACTCAAGTCTCTACAATCAGAAATGACAGAAAATAAATAAGAACATCCATTGCCTTGCTTACTCCAAGCATCAAAAAGTGCCTTGCAATCTGTCTCAATCGTGACTACCCGGAAACCCAGCTCCAAAGCCAACCCCAAGCACCACCGGAAAGCCGCTGCTTCTGCCAGTAGAGAGGAAAGTCCGTGCAACGCTGGCATCGTGGCAGCCGCTAAGACTTCACCAGCATCATTCCTAGCCACACACCCGTAACTTGCAGCACCACTCTTGGCCCACGCTGCGTCAAAATTAATCTTTATGATATTTGGAGTTGGACGGAGCCAAACCTGCGGAGGGGACGAAAGCTGGCGGGGCGACAAGACTAGCACTGGAGGCGCTCCAAGGGTCTGCCTGCGAGAGGAGAAGATTCAGAACAGGCGGGGTCCCATCAAAAACCAGTTTGTTCCGTGTAAGACCCCGAAATAAATAACTAGATTATTTATTTAATTTCATTATATTAATTAATTGAGTGTTTATATTCTATTGTTTTTATGTCTTTTCCTAGCGAGTGTTCCATTACGGAAATTTTGACTGTAAGATCGATAGGTTTCGCTTTTCGGAAATCCGATAAAGTTAGACTTTATCTTCGTAGGGACTTAGGTGAGACCCTTACCCAAACGATTTGTGTTCGGAGCTCCTTCCGAAGTTTCCGTCCGCATGGGTTTAATCCTTTCGTCTCTATAAATCTTTTCCGTGAATGAAGTTTTTTCATCCGGAGAATATTTCCTTAATCAGTTTTGTGTCAGATTTTGGAGCAGGTCGTTTCCAAAATATTTTTTTCCTCAAATGATAATAATCACTATTGTCATTTTCCTATAATTCATACTTAGCTTAGACGCATAATATGACGACGTCATATTTGTTCTAAATGTCTCACAATTATTCTTTAGCTATGTTTCTACTCATTTCTTGGTTCATGAATCATTTTATTTTGCTCAAAGTGATTCGAATTTATATTTTATCATTTCATAGAGTTCCTCATAATTTTTGGGATGATAATATATCACCGTTATATTTTTCTCTTAACTCTCTATGAGTTAAATCCTTCGATGTCTAAATCAATTCATACCCGTTTTTTTTTAAATATCTTCTCAAATATCATTTTCCCTTGCCTGTGCTTCCTCCACGCCTTGCATATTGCTTACAGCCACCAATATTTAACCCTCCTTTCTACCAACAAATATCTACAATCTAGTTCTCTCATTTTATCCCTCACGCACACCACCTCTGTGTCTCTCTCAATTCACATTTTGCATCCTTCATTCACAACTCCAGATACTCTCCCTACTCACGGCTCTCCCTTCCATCACTCTCTCGATCATGAAGCCACAATTTTAATTTCTTTTCTTTATACTACAGAGCCCTTATTTTCTCCTTCTAATACACAACATCATTTTTCCTCTCTTTTCATTTCTTTTGCTGCAGCTCACCAATTCTTTCCACTTATTCTTCCTCTCTCTCAACGTGCCAACCCACACCATCTTCTCCTTCCTCGGCAGCACCCTCATATCACCATCAATTTTCATCTTCTCACCATGGCTTCACTCAAGCACCACTCTACCACCGTCATCTTCATCTTCTCATTTTATGGTAAAACTCCTTCTAGTTTCTTTGATCATCTTTTAGTCAATTAAATTTACCCTTTTAGTTTCCACACCTAGTATCTTCACTAAAGTTATGAGTGAAAGGATCTAGTGAACCATTGCTTTTATTTCCAAAAAAGTTGAGTTATTGTCTTTGTAAAATTTTCAATTAGAGCTTTTTCTAAAGTGCTTTTACAAATTTTGTTCCCTATCACCGGATCTATAGATTTTACCGATTAGTTTTCTAAAAAGTTATTTTTTTGAGTTAAGTGATTTGGGGAAAAAGGAAAATTTATACCTAGGTATGTAGATGTGGCCGAGCCTATGGCATGTGCTATGGGTTTGGAAAATCAATTCTGAAACTTGTTTTTGTTTAGTGAAAATCATAAGTTAAGTTTGAGGACTAAAAGTTTATTGTGGGAAAACCTTAGGACTAAAACACAACATGCTTAGAAATTTAGGGTTAAACTTGAGTTTTAAAAGTATTGGGGTTTGTTTGAGAAATTTATTAAAAGTTGAGGACTGGTTTGCAAAATGGATTTTTTAAGGACCTTTCTTTAAAACTCACAAGTATCTTCTCTTTGGACTTTAGTCCTTGAAACATAAAGCATATGCATTAACCTAAGTAAGTTAGAATGATTAGCTAAGCTTAATTTGGAACTTTAGATATGACCTTAGAGGCTAAGGTTTAGCATATGTACTTATGAAGGGTACGAATAACGGGAGGGCTTGGCGACGAAATCAAAGAACAAAAAGGAAGCGAACCGACACAAGAAAGCAAGGATGTGATTGGATTGGAATTGCAGTTTAGGAAGGATATTAGCTAAGGTAAGAGTAATTCAGTTTTAGAGCGTCTTTGAGTTTTGCCTGCTTTATCGCACTGTATGCGTTTGAGATGAAGATGTTAAAATTTGATTGACATTTGATTTTGATTATTGTGCTGAACTGGGAAAATGTTTTCTAGAGGCTTCAGCCGAGTGAACTTATTGAGACGTGTGTCTCCGTTTTCTGAGAGGCTTCGGCCGTTTACTGGTTTCTGTCATTACTACTTTCTAGTGGATAAGACATTGGTTATTGTTGATGCTCTGACTGTTGATAATAGGAATAACATGTGGTTATTCTCACTTGATTATTGAATTTGGAATTGTTGATTGAATTGACTTATACTTGTTGAAATTATCAATGACATGTAGTTACTCTGACTTGACTATTGGATTGGAAGTTGTTGATTGAATTTGACATGTAGGACTGAAACTCAAGTGACAGTGTAGTGGTTTCATTACACACGACTGTCCCGCCTTACATGGGCGTTATCAAGTGGTGATCAGGAGGTGTGTCCTATGATTGTCTCGTCTTGTGTGACGTTTAAGTGGCGATTAGAAGGTGTGTCCTATGATTGTCCCGTCTTGTGAGATGCTAAGTGGCGATCAGGAGGTGTGTCTTATGATTGTCCCGTCTTGTGAGACGCTAAGTGGCGATTAGGAGGTGTGTCCTATGATTGTCCCGTCATGTATGACGTTATAAGTGGCGATGAGGAGGTGTGTCTTATCATTGTCCCGTCCTTCGAGACGCTATTGATTTACTCAATTGTTGGTTTTGCTAATATCTGATTTGTTTGATTGATATTGTTGAGGTTGTCGAAATCTGATTTGATGTTATGTTGAGGATTGTGGATATCTGATTTGATTTATATTGTTGAAGTTGTGGATATCTGATTTGATCATATTGTTGAGTTTGCTTATATCTGATTTGATTTTATGTTGTTGATTATGTTAATATCTGGTTTCATTTCATGTTGTTAAGTTGTTGATATCTGTTTTAAAACCATATAGTTTGATTCTGTTAAATATATGATTTGATTTCATGCTTGATAGGATGAGTTTTCATCTAACTTGAGCTAATTTGCTATTTTATTTACCATGCTATGTAATTAAATTCAATAGCATGCTTTTCTCTTTATATGTGGTAATTGCATGGAGTTAACCCTTTCTGCTTGCTACTTGTTGTTTGGGCGCTTAACGCTATTAGGCAACGGAGAATCTTCGATGAAGCTTAACCTTTGTGCGAGTGGAGAGGAGGACTTGAAGACCTGTGGAAGACTCGAAGATTAGAGTCGGGTGTAGGGCTAAAGCCTTGGGTTAGAGAGCTTACCGTTATTGGTTTAAGTTTGCATAATGATTTTAGAAATTTATATTTGGGGTTTCGGGTACTCGCCTTGTTCAAGGTTTGATGTAAATTTATTTACAGTTGAGAGTATGCATGACATGTTTTGGAAATACTTTGAGAAGAAAAATATATACTCGCGTTTATAAATCAGTTTTGGGAAAATATGGCATATTTATTTTAGTAGGTTGTTATCGTAACCCCTGAAATTCGGGGCGTTACATTCCGCGCCTCCCAGAAGACATAGCAAAGCTCACAAAACTAGGTAATAACTCCCTCATCCGCGCGGCTAAAAAGCTCAATAACAAAACTATGGAACTCCACCTCATGCTCCAGCCGCAGCCCCATGGGAGAAGCAAACCACCACTTGCTAACAACCGGGAAAAACAACAGGACGTGGGCCGGTGATTCACGATGGGTCTCACACGAAGGGCAAAGCTCATCAACATCCATTCCTCGCGCACGAAGGGCACTCCGCGTAGGCAGAATCTTCAAGCAGGCCCTCCAAATGAGCTCGCGGCACCGAGGTAAAGTAGGGGCCTTCCACACCACCGGAGAAACCTGAAGAGCAGTTGAAGATGAGGGCAACGCATGCACCACCTTGTTTCTAACCACTGCATAGCCTGACTTTGAGGTGTACTCACCATTGGAGGTGTGTGGCCAAGCCAGCACATCATTCTTTAATACACCATTACTTATAAAAAAAAATTGACTAAAAGTGTTTTAAACAATGAGGCATTTAATTTTATTAACTTTTGTAGGAAAACCCTATTCGCATGTTCCTGGCACAGAAGATTATTTGTACTAATTAATCATTGAATTAGTACCAATTATGAGCTCCTTCAATTATATTGTTAGTTGTTACCCACTAAACTTGTCTGCATGAAAGAAAGGCTCACAGCTTATAACTTGCGAATTGGAATCTAAACTTTGTAGTCTTAGATTTAGGCATCCATGTGCAAGAGCAAGTTCGGATCATTTTGAGAACACTGATTTTATTGTTTCATGCATTTCCTTAAATTGGTGCAACCAAAAATTTCCTTCATAGCAGAGAATACAGATTTTAACTGGTTTCATCATCTAAGAAGAGAAGTTTTAAATTTATTTTTTCATAGCAGAGAAGGTAGATTTGTTTGAACTAGTTTACTGTTGATAATATGTTCTGTTCATCGAACATTTATAGAATCAATAACATCATCTGCTGGCTTTTTCGTGCTTGTGATACTCAAGTTTGAGGCTTCAATGGAAGGATTTGAGATTTCCATAGAAGAAAATTTGTGGCAGATAATTTGATTGAAACTAAACTAGAGCATTGGTGAAAAGATTGAATGGGAAGTTTGGGTTCTTCAACAGACATGGTTTTTTAGGAGTGAAGCTCTAATACTATAATGGAAAATAAAAATAACCGTAAAAGAGAAAAGGGACAATACATTTTTTTTTTGATACATCAGAAAATAGACAATACGTATTCTGGTTGTGTATCTTTTTCACTTAATAAGAAAATAATGTACATAAATAGGATTACATGATAACGGTAATATTCACATATATGGTAATGATATTAATGAAATTCATTGTGATTATTATGATTTTGATTCCATGAATCAATGTTTAGTAATTATTTTTTTGTTACATTGGAAAATAATGTTCTGTAATTATTGAGATTTACTTCCAATAATTTGACTAATTTTACTTGATTGAATATTTATTTGAGGAATATTCTTTATTCTTATTGATCAATTTTGGAAAATAGAGGCAGCTGCTACCTCATGCCAGTTTCGGGAAATAGAAAGATGAAAATTCTTTATTTCAAAGAGGTGACTAATCTAGTTTTTTTTGTAAAAATGGTCGAACCGACCGATCGGTCCAATGTTAATAATACATAAGACTAAGTCAAAATGATCGAACCGACCGATTGGTCCAATGTTAATAACACACAAGACTAAGTCAAAATGGTCGAACCGACCGATCGGTCCAATGTTATTTAACTTTAGATTAAATAAAAATAATAATACCAACAAGTACCAGTATGAACTTTGCGTCTCTGACAATTAAAAATAGAAAAAGAGTGATAAATACATGTTTTCGGGATACATTCAATCCACATTATTAAAAAACCGCCGCTAATATTTATGTTGATTGAATGTCATTGAAAAACACTTTTTTGCATATAATAATTCATTAAAAATAAAAAATATCTACTTGTTATGAATAAAGAGTAAGCAAGTAAATAAGAGAGGGGAATAGAGGAACAAGAGTAAGGTTTTAATGAGACACATTCTTAAGGGATGGTCATCCAAGGGGGAGCGTTATGAATATATGGATGCCCATCTGAGTAAAGAGTCCATGGGCCAGACCCACATGTATACTTGTTCAACACTCCAAACCTAATAATATAAATACAAAGGAGTCTGCACCTAGGAGAGCATCCCCATCAGACTATTTCTCTATCTCTCATACATCTCTCTTCCTCTCTTTACATACTTTCCAACCGCATACTCCTCCAAAATTGTTCCCATGATTAACCCCTCTATCATGATTAACCCCTCTATCATGTGTACAATTTTGGAGGAGTAAGCGGTTGGAAAGTTCATCCACTAGGTCGCACCTTTCAATGAAGCTTGTGGCTCTAACAGGCTCCTTCCCAGACTCGAGAACACTCAGCCACGTTACACCCCGATCAGGACATAGTAATCCACACTTCCAGTATCCCCTGAAGCCAGCCACTGTTTCAGTTCTTGACTCTTCATGGTGAGGGCGCAGAGTTTCCCAGAAATCTCTTTATAATAAAGATGGAGTTGTAAATGGTTTCAAAGAGTGATACTCTGATTTCATGGGCTTGGATGCAATTTGGGTCAAGAACCACAGTGCGGTTACCATCGGGTTGGTGATTGACTATGCGATTTGACCTGTTGATCGCCGACGCGACAGTAACTGCACTGTGGTTCTTGACCCAAACTGCATCCAAGCCCTTGAAACCAAAGCATCACTCTTCAAAACCATTCGTAGGTTGCTGAATTCTATTCACGATATGGAACTCCTGAAGCTTTTGTACAACTCCAGCTTTAATTACTCTTAATCTAAGATGAACCAAGACCAGATCTAAATCTCTCAAGTAGAACCATAAACCTAATTTTGCATTATGGAGATAAATCTGCATAATACGAAGAGACCTTCCCTTTTTTTTATAAGGGTGGCTAACCTGATATATTTTTTTATGTGTGGTAGTGATTCTCTATTTTCTCAAATGTGTATGTATTAATATATGAAACTATTTTGTAATTTAAGTTGGATTCTCTTGTCTTGTCTAAAATCTTAATTGGAGAGAATTAAATATGGAAATAATTTTGTGATGGAATCTCTAATCAGGGAATGAGGGAGGGAATAGTTTTGACTTTTGAGAGTGAATTTCTTCTTATTTTTTGTTAAATAGTACAATTTAAATTATTAATATAATGATACAAAGTCTAGAAAATTAAATAAAAATTTACACAATACTTTACACAATACTATAGATAAAAGATATAGTAATGATTAATAATAATTTTTAATTCTTGTACACATTGTGCGAGCTGTAAAATAAATTCACATATCAACGACCGTAACACACATCACAGCGACGACAATGTCCACAAGTAATGACAACCGCAATTACAATTTAAAACTCTGAAGCTGGTGGTGAGAAGTCAATGGTGCAACCAGCATTAATGGAGCACGGAATATAGGAAATAAATTGGTAGGATTTAATTGGGGAGCTATTTTGTGTCCCCTTAATTTGGGAGTGATTTGTTCAAATATGGAGAAGATGCTGGTATTCTTTGAGTAAAAAATGATATTTCCTCCAAATTGATGAACCGACTTATCCTCCCAAACAACAATTTATTTACATTTGGTACTGTTATATTTTTATTGTGAATATGAACTTTCATTGAAATAAAAAGGACAGACTCACAGACTGGGACACAAAAGGGACAGGGAAGGCCCGTGGCCTCCCATTTTTTTTGGAAAAAATTCCTTCACGGCCCTTTAGTGGGTGCTCAATCTTGATTCACTATTGGTGGTGGTGGTGGTGATGGAGATTTCAGGTGTAAGATGCTAACCACAAGAAAAACAGAGCAACCTATTACAACTACTTTGTTTCCTCTCATTTTTTTGTTTTATTTAATGGGAAGCATATAAAAGGTACATGATGAAGAACTGGATAATAGTATTTGTCACGAATACTTTTTGCACTACTTTTTGTTTTAGGAAAGATTGATTGCAAAAATAAGAAGATCGATGGTTTTGGCTACCCTTATAGTTGTGCTTGTTTGTGCTATATTGGCTCATGCCAAATAGCAATCCCCGTGGATATTCATCCATTTAAAATTCATTAATAGATGAATTTTATTAAATAAATCATGAATTAATTGGATTTTTTAAATATATTTTAATGGATCAGGATATATTTTTCTTGATCATCCAGTATAATTCAAATCAAACATTATACAAATCATTCGTTTCACACCCCTATCAGTAACTTACCATTAAAAAGACATATAGACATATAGTAGGCTATAATATAGAAATCTGCTACTTTCTACAAAAAATTGCTGCTTTATGATCTTCACATGCCATTGTGCTTATAAACTCATCCTCCCTTCAAACAAGGCAAAAAGGAAGCTCTAAAGAACCCTCCCATATTCATCACTAATTCAAGCTCAGACCATGAAAGCATAAAACTTATCCAATAAAAACATGAACTTTTAATAATAGAAGCAGCTGAGAGTGACAAAATTAGAACCAATGAACATGAGCAAAGTATCCAACAAACTTGCAACACTAACCAATCACAAGTCATAACACACAAATTACTTCCAACCTGTATGCAATTCTTTAATCTTTAAGCTAATTAAGCATTCTTGCTTGTAGAGGTGATAGAAGAGAGTGAACACTTGACTTACTAAAAATACTTATGTTGTAGAAACATGCAGCATATGCACACAGCATGGCCATGCATCAAATGAGTCGAGTAACTTGATCAAATTCTACATTCAAAATAGTCCTTACCTTCGAGATGGATCCATACAACAAAGTATATGTATCCAACAACCAAGAGAAATGAAATTTAAAATTTTATCAGGCCCCGTGATATGTAAAAGGGTCGAGAACATAAAGCTATACATATGGCAATGGTGACTCTTTTATGGACTTACCGTAGGTGACTCGTTTGTTTTATAGCTAAAACAAACTTAAATGACATATAACAAACAAAACGACAGTTGTTAGCTTTATACATATGTTTCTGTTTTTAACTTGGTATACATTTGGGATTCTTTAAAAAGAGATAAGATCAGTACACGTTTGTACATGTTACAAACATGTTTAACGAACTAGCACACTTGAAAGACTTGAAAACGGAAATTATGAGATTCTTACTTATATGATTCATTACTCTATTTTTAATAAGGGTTTCGAATATTTAAAAATTTAAACACTAACTTGTTTTTCTATACTTTTATTCAAAATCTGAAATGAGTTAGAAGAGAGATGGAATGAATGAAAAATGTTGAAATTTGAGATAACTAGTAATAGTAAATGGTTTTTTGCTACAGCTTTCATTTTACCTGATGTTAGTTATAGTTAGAATTCTTTGTTAGTAGAAATTCTGTTATTCATATATAGGTAGTTACTAGTTTTACTATTCTGTTAGTCACTAGTTCAATAAACAGTGTACATAAACACTGATCATTTTGTAATTCAGATAATAAGAATAATGAAGCAGATTCTCTCCATTTTACATCTTTAAGCTCTTTTCTTCTTGTTTTATGTTGATATACTTGACTAACACAAGGGCAGACATTAGCTTTGCTGTGAATCATCTTAGTCGATACCTGGACTGCCCAACACAACATTACTAGGCAGCACTTCATGCTCTGAGATTTAACAAAGGTTCACCAGCAAAAGGCTTATTCTTTCAACCTCAATCCTCAATAACTCTCCAAGGGTTCAGTGTTTCAGAATAGGGGGCATGTCTTGACAGATCAGTTTGTGGCTATTGCTTTTATCTCAGGAAAACTTTGATCTTTTGGAAAAGCAAAAAGCAACAAACAGTATCGAGGTCATCAAGTGAAACAAAATACAGATCACTTGTACAAGAAAGTTGTGAAGCAATATGGCTGGCATTTTTACTAGCTGATTTTCAGATTACTTCTATACTGCCAATAACCGCTAATCCTATATTTCATGAAAGAAGTAAACACATAGAACTTGATTGTCATCTTATTCGTGATAAGATTCAATCTGCACACATTCATTTACTTCCTGTTCCTTCTTCAGATCAAGTTGTTGATATCTTCACAAAACCCCTATCTAGAGGTCCTTTCTAGCTCATGGTTTCCAAGCTCAAAATGATAGATCCCCTACATTCCAGCTTGGGGGATGTTGAAATTAGAGATAGTAATAATAAATAGTTTTTTCGCTACTGCTTTCCTTTTAACTGATGTTAGTTCCTCTGTCCCTAAGAGCACAGATCATTTTGTAGTTCAGATAGTAAGAACAAATGAATAAGATTCCCTTCATTTTAAACCTTTAAGATATTTTCTTCTTGTTCTAGACATTAGCTTTAGAAGGTTACAAAATCTGATAATCTTCAGCAAAAGTTGGTGCATTAGATGAGCAATTTCCGAAACAATAACAGCAGAAATAGTACAACGACACACAAAGTTCGTATCATCAAAAGCACCAAAACCAGCAGATATATTAAATGTAAAACTAAGGACATAAGCAGTCATTTTAGGAATAATTTCTGGTAACTAAGAAGCATATCAATCACTCAAATAAGAGTTTACAGTTTGAAGAACTCCTAGGGTATGAGGCCAATTCTTCTATCATTTCAAGCTCTTTCTCACGATTTTGGCCCTTACAATGAATTGTCATGGTACGTAATGATGCTGAGTTTTGCATAACATACCTTGCAAATCTCATCTGGCATTCCAGTCCTTTAAAATATTTAAGAAAGCACTTCCTAAGATGTGAAGAAAAGCATTCGGGAACAAATCGTTGGTATGGCCAGACCTCATCATCATCATCATCATGACCAAAATTTAGTTCAAAGACAAGAGTCTGAAGCTTAGGGCAATGATTGAGCATATCAAGGGCCAAACTCCATTTAATAAAGTCTCCAAAGATAAGCTCCAAATGAATTAAATTGGAAAACACAGGGATCTCCACATCGCACTGCAGAAAAATTATCAGAAGTATTAGAAACTTTTCCTATAAAGAAAACCAATAGCAAACGAAACAAAACAAAACATGTTCTAGTTTTCCATATACAAACCTCGTCTATGCGCAGAAACTCTACATTAGAAAAAGCTTTCACAGGAATTAAATGACGATAACTATCAAAAATAACATCTGCTCTGACCAACTTGGATAAAGTCTTAACCTTCCCCTCAAATGAACAATCATTAAAATCTATGTCATTTAGTATCAAATCTTCAAGAACTGGACACCCATAAAGAAGCTCCATCAAATATCGAAGCCTTGTAATCCAAGCATTGTCCAAATGCAGTGTTTTGAGTGAGGGAAGGTAAACAGAAGAAAAGACATCAAAAGTTACATTATGCAACTTGAAAACAACAAGGGATGCGCTGCTGAGAATAGAGCAAGGCAATATGGAAAGGGAAAGATCGACATTGAGATTCTCAAGTTGAGGTTGTTGTATTGCAGCGTTTAACCATACCTTGACATCGGTATCTAGACATTGTTCCCTTACAATGAGGGTAAAGTTTTTGATGGGTTGATTCAAACCTCGTGAGAACATGGTAGCGTACACGAATCTGATGAAGGAAAAGTGCGATTTAAATTCCTTGAAATCGAGATATCTATGGTCGTAAAAGTCTAGGGTAGAGACTAAAGGCCAGAGTGGTTTCCATCTCTTTGAGAGAACCATTGTTGTAACAACTTCTTCAGTTGGGAGAAACGAGAGGATGTGACACAGAACTTCATCTGGCAACATGCTAATCATATCCGCCATTGGAACACGATCAAATAAAGCAGATAATTTTATTTAGGATTCCAGCAAAACAATACATCACACCCCCTGGTTTCCTTCTTGCAGCCGTGTTACGTACAACGGAGAGCGTGGCACAGCGTTTCAATCGGAGCTATGAGCAGTGGAATTACCTTTCTTTCTGTTTTAATTTTCCTCCTAACAACAAAAAATACTAGTGTTTCAAAAAAGAATCATAAAAATTATCTTAAAAACTATTTTATCTTATACTATTTTCAAAATACTATTTTCAAAATTAAAACATAGTAACTCATATAGGTGTTACAACTACTTTTTCTTATCTTATCTTCTTTTTCTTTTTGAGAAAAATTTGATGCACCGACGGTGTAAAGTTTTTTTACACCGTAAACCAATCAGATTTCAAGGATGTGAGAAAATCTCTCTTTTCATTTAATTTCTTTAATTGACATGTCACATCCTTGAAATCTGATTGGTTGACGGTGTAAAAAAACTTTACACCGTCGGTGCATCAAAATTAAACTCTTTTTTTTATCTTATCTTATCTTAAATACTATCTTATATTACCTTAAAGGGTCGTGGAGCCTCTTAGGCAAAAACGGCAGCTGCATTTTTTTTATTGTTAAAAATGACCATAAGTCATGAAGAATCAAACAGATATCATAGATTGGAAATATAAAGTAAGAATTTTTTTTTTTAACCAATAACATAAGAAATACCTACTAGAAAATAGGAATTGAAATGTTGGGACTTGTGTAATATATATTAGAATCAGATTAAATGACTGATGTATATTAGGTTCATTGGAAATACCTACTAGTAGGTCTGTCCAGAATTTTTTGGCCCGCCCGAAACCGACCGGCCCGCTACCAAAAAAGGCCTTCTCGATTCGGGTGGGTCGGTTGGCGGTTGGGAAAAACCGGCTCCATTTGGTTTGGTTCGGTCGGTTACGGTTTGGAGCCCAGTCCGACCGAACCGACCGAACCCAATATAAAAAAAAAAACTTTCAGCGGCCCAAGTGAATGCATAAAGGTCCAAAGCCCCAAACTAAACCTAATATCTCTGGCTCCTCTCTCTTTCACTCTTCAGTTCTTCTTCTCTCTGCCCAAACCCTAGCTTCTCCTCATCCTCTGCGCCACCACCACCCTTCTCATTATCCTTTGCGCCGCCACCACCCTTCTCCTCATCCTCTGCGCCGCCACTTCGACTTCTCCTCTGCGCTGCTACCACTTCGACATCTCCATCTCTTCTCTCCTCACTCATATATTCAGAATCTCCTCACACATCTTAAACCCTAGCCACTCCACTACCTCTCTCATTCTCAGCCGCCACTCCACCACAGCCGGGGCGGATCCAGACCTTATATATCAGTGTGGCTAAACATAAAGAAATTATAGTCTAAATATATTGAAAATATTTTTTTTTTGAAAAAGAGAAATATTATAGATAAAACCATGAGAGAAAGTTTCTCATGAAAATAGAAGAGTTTACAGTCCAAGAAGGACTAGACTTACAACGAAATATAACAAAAGAAACAAAGTGAAAACAACAGTACAGTAAAGAAACAAGAACAATGAAACAAGGAAAATACAATAGGAAGACAACAATCTATACTACAACAATCTATACTACACTAATAGTGGAGGCCGAAAAATAGGAGGTGCATGAGAAATCCACAGCAGCACATAGCAAGTTACAACAAAATTTCTTCTAATGATTTTTTTGAGTAGCTTGCAAAGTGCTGAGTGAAGGTTTTGCCGTTTATT
This sequence comes from Lotus japonicus, assembly GCF_012489685.1. NCBI lineage: Eukaryota > Viridiplantae > Streptophyta > Magnoliopsida > Fabales > Fabaceae > Lotus > Lotus japonicus. The sequence continues at coordinate 40,398,032 of NC_080045.1, read as the reverse complement.
ATAATTTATATGTTTGAGTATATTCTTCTTTATATATGTATTGTATTGAATGACATGATGAACACAATAATTTGAGTGAACATTAATTTCATGATAGATATGAACAACAGACACAGTATCAAATACATTCAGGAAGAGAATAGAATGAAAGCAACACACAATTGTGAGAGCATATAAAATGAAAGCATATAATTTTTTTTTAAAAAAAGAAAAAAAACTGGTGTGGCTAAAGCCACACCTAGCCCCAACATGGGTCCGCCCATGCACCACAGTGCAACTGCATGGCTTCTTCCCTCACACATCTCAAACCGTGAGCCTCTTCTTGTCATCGCTTCATCCTCCATGCTTCTCTCATCCGATAAAGTTTGTTCATCATCATTTTGCTCCAGAACGCCAACCATCGGTTCTGATGTGAAATCGCAAGGATGAAATGAATCTCTTTCGCATGAGGAAAGCAATGGAAAGCTTGTTCTTGGTATCTCCGGATCTGATCTGACATCTCATCTTCATTTTGCTCATTCTAGTATATTGTATGGTTGAGATTGTATCCTTTATGCATATTTCATGTTACTGAACTCTGCAAAATTATAGGATTCTATGTTATTCTTGGTTTAATGAAATTGAATGAAATTAGAGTTCTATGTTCTATGTTCTTCATTTTACTGAAATCTGCAAAACCCGATGAAACCCGTCCGACCCGCTCGTTACCCGACCAACCCAAAACCGACCCAAACTGATACATCTCACGGTCGGTTGCCGGCCAGTTTTGTGTCATGCGGGTTAGGCCGGTTTGGGCTTTTTGGGCCCGAAACCGACCGAACCCGACTGGTGGACACCCCTACCTACTAGAAATAAAGATTCATATAGTGTGTCTAAACAAAATAAATAAGAATCCTTCCTCTTCCCTAAAAATTAGTCAATTAAAACGAAAAGTTAAATCAATATTATCATCTCTTTTTTTTGGTAATAAACGGAAGAAACATCATTTATCATTTAAAATATATTATCATCTCTTTTAAAACTATTCAATATCATCATTAATATAATTTAAAATATTTATTTATCCCAAAAGAATAAATTCCTTTTATCCCTTAATCTATTCCAATTTTCTCACTGTCTTTCACTCTCTTCAGGGTTTAGACGTTTACGCTTATGCTCCTGGTTTATCAAAAAAAAAAATCTCATCACCTCCTTCCCTTCTGTGGGTGCCTTTCATCTCAATCTCGGTGTCGGTGTATTGGTGGAACGATTTATTTCACGGGCAACTCTAGCTAGGTACGCTAAAACAACACGTTAAAATCTCTTGAGCCTGAAACAACACCGTAGCAGCAAAATCTCTGGCTCAATGCGCTCTGCATGTTTCGAGGTTCTATTGTTATGTATTTCTATTAATTAATAATTATTTTCTAAAATATATTTTAGACTTTAGAGTTTACTTTATTTATATAAAATTATATTTTATATAATATACTAAGTCTCTTTAATTTTTTTTTAAATATCTCCTTTAACATCTTTGTTTTAGGCCCCAAAATGCCTCATATTATCTTAAATACAGTACTATTTTACCTCACAATTAATTCTAATTTTCCAGATATCATTTACACTCATAATTAATAACAAAATTTACGTAAAAAAAATAATAATAAAAAATTTGAAATCACTTTTCTTAAGTCATGGTATAGATTGATACAACCAATAAATAATTGATCTAAATCTTTACAATTATAGAAAATTATTATATTTTCACCTGAAATTTGGACGTTTTAATTATCAACTTTAATATCATTTAAATTAAAAAAAGTCATGGTTTGTCTTTGGCACTTTCAAGAGTTATAAGCAAATAAGAGTTAAAGATTCTTTCAATTGATGATGAAGGAAACGTGTGTCAACAATAACAAATGTAGTTTACAAACATGTTTTTACTATGGAAGGATTTGTTGGGAGATGACATATCTATTTAATATGATTTTCGAGACTCAAAAGACATTACTAATTTCGTGATTGTGGAGGATGAGAACATTTGATAAAACAAAAACAAAACAAAACAAAAAAAGTACAAAAAAAATTGACGGAAACAAAAAAAAAAGTAATTAAAACTTGGGTGATTTATTTTTTGTTACAATGAGGGGAGAAAAAACTGTTGGGGGAGATAAGGGAGCCCATGGGCCGAGGAGCAAGACACCAAGAGATATCGACGCCACATCTTAACCCAAAACCTTAAGGCATTAGGTTTATGGGTCACATCTCTTATAAACTCTTCTCATCACCCAAACTTAACCAATGTGAGACTCCAACTCCGCACTTGAATTCTCAACAATCTCCCCCTCAAGTGCGAGTCACCTCCACATTACCATGGCCCCCCTCAGCGCGGAAGCATATCCACCCTTGCACCGCCGTTCGCTTCACCGCGTCAACGGAACCCGCCGCCTAGCCACACTGCTAGGAAGACTTTCGACACAAGGAGCCGTAACCATGGCTACACCAACCATCGGCTCTGATACCCCTTGTAGGGGATTCAAGCACCACGATTGCACGAAGTAGCAGAGCGAGAAATCACAGATAAAGCACACAGCATCTTTGGTCACGCAGTTCGGCCAAATTGCCTACCTCTGCGGCTATAGAGTAGCTATAGCTCCTTTGTATTACTTGTGGCATGAAACATGTGGTACCAAGTACAACTTTTAGGGTTACATTGTTATCCTATTTATAGTTGATTTACAATGAGCCAAATCTCAACAATCTCCACCTTGGCGAATTCCGGACTCCCCCTATGAAGATCTGCTGCTTTAGTTTCCTGATTCTGATTTATGGGATTAAACTCCACCTTTCTCAACACCCTGTTGCTTCACTCCTCCACCTTGACATCCATCCACTTCTCCTTCCCTGGCGTGGCCATCGCCTCTTGAAAGTAGACAGATCTCCACCTTGTTCCGTGTCTTTCTGATCCGTCTGTTTCTCCTCTCACAACGACTTCTGCAATCCTCGTTGACCTCCCTTCGCAGCGGAAGATATCAGCCGTCACTATGGTTACTAACCATCGGCCCCTCCGCAGAAGTTACCCGACTGTTACCATGGTTACTAACCATCGGTCCCTCAGCGGAAGTTGTCCAGCCGTTACCATGGTCCCACGAACCATCGGCTCTGATACCACTTGTAGGGGATTCAAGCACCTCGATTGCACGAAGTAGCAGAGCGAGAAATCACAGATAAAGCACACAGCATCTTTGGTCACGCAGTTCGGCCAAATTGCCTACCTCTGCGGCTATAGAGTAGCTATAGCTCCTTTGTATTACTTGTGGCATGAAGCATGTGGTACCAAGTACAACTTTTAGGGTTACATTGTTATCCTATTTATAGTGGATTTACAATGAGCCAAATCTCAACAAAAATCCCAAGCAAAAGCTAACTCAACCCAGTACTAAGACTAGAACTAATGCCCATGTCTCGCTATTATAGCATGGCATTCCCCAAAAGGACTATCAAAATTGTGAGTACCAAATTGAAGATCTAAGCCAACCTTGGCTAGATAATCTGCCAGAGAATTGGAAATCTGTGGCGTGTGCTGGAAAACCAAGTTACCATGAGCTTGTTGGAGCTGAAGAATGTCTCCTGCTACCTGCGCGTAACGATGGGACCTTACATCCTGAGACCATAGCAAGGTTACGACCTCCAAAGAGTCGGATTCTACTATCACTTGAGGGATCTCCAAAGCTACCACCAGCTCAACTGTCGTTCCTACTGCCAGCAGTTCGGTGAGGAATGCGTTCACTGTAGCCATAGTTCCCAGGTTCCTACTGAAGCCCTTAATCCAATGTCCTGCAGCATCGCGAAGAACACCACCGCAACTAGAAGCAAAGCTGGCGCTAACAGCCCCATCCACATTAAACTTGACCCATCCGGCATCTGGCTTCACCCAACAATAATAATGTTGAAGTGTATGCGAGGCATCGAAAGTTCCCCGTTGAGGTCCCTGCGCTACCAATAAAGATGTGTTTAACGTGGAAGATGTTCTATGTATGAAGAGCTACATCATATCGTATGTCCTTTAAATTATTTACATTGTTATTAACTTGTTAAGACATTAATGATTTAAAAGTACTTGACATTGGCATTATTTTTCTCTTCCACTCCAAGTTTATTTTGTCATTTCCAATCCAATAAATAATTTATACCACCCAATTAGGGTCAGCTATATAAATTTCGGATCAGGCTAGAAGGAGAAATAGTTTTAAGTTTCTCACTGGTTTATGGAAAAATTGGAAATGGAAGAATAATATGGTGTTTGAAGAGAAACATTGATTTGTCAATGATGCGTGGAGGCAAACTTGTCATGATTATGATGAGTTTACGATGGTGTTGTTGTAATCGATGGCCAACAATAGAGGGGTATGTCAAGCTGAATCTTGGGGGATTTAGACAACCCCAAAAACAATAGTACAAAAAATAGATAAGGTAGCGGTTAAAATATAGCAATGGTAGTGGTTATATACCGTAGGTGACTCGTTTGTTTTATAAGCTAAAACAAACTTAAATGGCATATATCATAAAAAAAACAGTTGTTGGCTTTATACATAAGTTTCTGTTTTTAACTTGGTATGCACTTGAGATTCTTTAAAAAGGAGATAAGATCAGTACATGTTTGTACAAGTTACAAACATGTTTAACAAACTAGCACACTTGAAAGACTTGAAAACGGAAATTATGAGATTCTTACTTATATGATTCATTACTCTATTTTTAGTAAGGGTTTCCAATATTTAAAAATTTAAACACTAACTTGTTTTTTTATACTTTTTTTGGAAAGCCAATTAATTGATGTAAATAAATACACTGTACAGCAAAGCAAACCAGGAAGAAAAACCAAAGGGGAAGCCAACGGCAAGAACAAGAAAAGGAAAAAGAAAGGAAGAACATGCCACTACTTTATAGTAATCAGAGGGCCAAAACAAAAGGGGAGCACTTAATAGATATTACTACATGAGAAGTAACAACACAAACAATTTAGCCTGTCTTCAAGAGGCTCTAAATCCCGAATTCAATCAATCCTGGAGCATGACAGCAGCATCTCAGTCACAATCCGCTGACCTGCAACCAAACTGCTAAGCTAGGACAATCCAAAACAGAGGAACCCTGCTACAAGAGACACCAGTTACTGATACCAAACACTACCCTCCCCCAAACAAATAGCAGGGTTGCAAGACCAATCATACAAAATTGAATTTGAAGTCCTTTTTTCTGCATTTTTGCCACTTCCAGGATCTGAATTTAATTAAATCCAGTGTCTTTTCTCCACAGGCTGATCCAGAGTTAAATACTATTTCATTCCTTTGAAGCCATATAGTCCATACAGTGGCTGCCCACACTGACTGCCACCCCCGCTTAGCTCCCGAAGACAAGTTATGATCATGTTGTAAAAAATGAGCTCTAGGGTCCTCGTGAAGAACAGAACTCACCCCTAGCCAGTTGTATACCCTCATCCAAATTCCCCAAGCATATTTGCAAGAGAACAAAAGGTATCTCAAATTTTCCTCATGTTCTAGACAAAACACACATAAGCACATGATCCCAGGCTGCAAGATTCTTCTTTTTTTCAGATTTTCCTTAGTCTGTAGCCTATCCAGCATTACCCTCCAAGAGAAAGAGAGAATATTTGGAGGTACTGGAATGGACCAAAGATACTTAAACACATTCAATTCTTCCAGATTTTCCTCATGTTTTTTTATACTTTTATTCAAAATCTGAAATGAGTTAGAAGAGAGATGGAAGGAATTACCCTATGTTGAAATTTGAGATTATTAGTAGTAGTAAATGGTTTTTTGCTACTGCTTTTATTTTACCTGATGTTAGTTACAGTTAGAATTCTTTGTTAGTAGAAATTCTGTTATTCATAGGTAGTTTCTAGTTTTACTATTCTGTTACTAGTTCAATAAACAGTGTACATAAACACTGATCCTTTTGTAATTCAGATAATAAGAACAATGAAGCAGATTCTCTCCATTTTACATCTTTAAGCTCTTTTCTTCTTGTTTTATGTTGATATCAAGTTTCCACATCTATACTTGACTAACACAAGGGCAGACATTAGCTTTGCTGTGAATCCAACACAACAACATTACTAGGCAGCACTTCATGTTCTGAGATTTAACAAAGGTTCACTAGCAAAAGGTAAATTTGGAATTCTACAAATGACACAAGAATCATCTAGCATTGTACATATCATGCAGTCCAATGGAGGTAAATGCAGGTCCAATGACACAAGAAATTAAGTTTAGTAATCAAATCCAATAACATGTTTTCCTCCACCATGAGAGAGAGAGAGAGAGTCATGATTGATGATAAGATAAAATTTACCTAATTGAATCAATTCAAGCATGAAGCAATCAGTAATTTTCCTCAAGAGCTTTTAATTACTAAAAATTAAGTAGTACTTGTAATGAATATCAAATAAAAACTCCACATATTCTTCTCCTCTACAAAGGTTAAAACTTAAAAGGGCTAAGATACACATCCACACCTTAAATTTGAAAATCTATTCTCATTTCAGTTTCAGTTACATTTGCAAAAGTAGTTGCAGTTCATGAGATCAGCAATTTTAAGATAAATAACAGGAGAAATAGAAATAGTGCAACAACACACAACGTTTGTGCGGAACTAAGAACATATGCAGCCACTTTAGGAATAATTTCCAACTACTAACAAGCATATCAATTACTTAATTAAAAGTTCACAAACTGCAGAGCTCCTTGGGTATGAGGATAATTCTGTTAAAATTTCAAGCATTTTCGGATGATTTGGGGGGTATCGACCGGAAATGGTCATGGTACGTAACAAGGTTGAGTTTTGCATAACATATCTTGCAAATCTCTTCTCACATCCCAGTCCTGCAAAAATTTCAAGGAAGCACTTCCTAAGATGTGAAGAAAAGCATTCAGGAACAAAACCTGGATCTGGCCAAACATCATCTTCACCATCAAAAGTTAAATCAAAGACAACAGTTTGAAGCTTAGGGCAATGATTGAGCATATCAAGCGCCACACTCCATTTAACATGGTATCCAACTGAGAGCTCCAGATAAATTAAATTGGGAAACATAGGAATGTCCACATCGCACTACAAGAGTTTTAAAGATAAATTATTAGTAGTAGAAACATTTTTTATGAATAAAACCAATAACAAACTAAACATGTTCTTTTTCCATATACAAACCTGGTTTATTCGCAGAAACTTGACATTGGAATAAGCTTTCATAGGAATGAAAAAAAGCTGATCCAGGGAAAAAAACTCTGCTCTGACCAACTTGGGGAGTTGGGTTTGGGGCCCCCCCTATGGGGCTCCCCGCCCCACTTAAAGTGGGGAAATTACTGGAACGCCCCCCTTTAATAGAATACGGAAGACACATTTCCGTATTGAATACGGAAGTTTAATATCCGTATTATATTAGTATGTAAACCGCCCATTTCAAACCCATTTCCGTATTTTGCCAAGCTCTTCTCCCCTCTTCAACCTTCGATCTCTGTCGCTCCCCTTGCTTGAACCGTGTACTTGAAAGGTTCCATCATCTCCATCAAAGCTCTTCACAACCCCATTCTCAGAATTGAAACCTAGAGGTAAGGATTTTTGGATTTTCCCCATTTAACTTGAAATTATGTTAATCATTGAACCCTAGGGTAGTCGATTGTTGCTTGTGTAGAGGTATTGTTGGCTGAAATGTCTTGAATGTGGTTTGGGTTTAGGGCCGATAGCTCATTGTCGTTAATGGCGTTTCTGGGTAAATACGGATCACAGGTTTCCGTATTGAATATGGAAAATGGTTTTCCGTATTCAGTATGGAACATGGTTTTCCGTATTGAATACGGAAAAACGTTTTCCGTATTCATCTCAGAACCAAACCCAACACTTATAATTGATTCTGGGTTCAGAATCAATTATAGAAGGTTTCCAAAGCATTTGTGAGTAGTTTCTAGATGCCATAATTGATTATTAGGAAAATAAAAGTTGATCCAAGCATGCATAATCCACAGAAGATCCGATTATCATCTATGTACTTATAAAATTCTAGGAATTTTCCATTTTCTTGCATCATGTTTCTGTCTATGGCTGAAATGGTATATATAGTGAATGTTTGCTCTGAATATATAGTGAGAATGAAGAACAGAAAGAGGTCTCATGCTTCTAGTGAGGATGTCGGGGCTACTGAGGATAGACACCGGCGGTTACATGCTTCTAGCCGGCGCGGCGATCATGCTGCAACCTCTCAGGCGGTGGAGGCTTCAGCTCCAGTTGTTTCTCCGCCGTCTCCCATGATTGAGGTTCCTCTGGTTGATTATCCGCCGTCTCCCACGGTTGAGATACCTACAGTTGTTTCTCCGCCCTCTCCCATGGTTGAGTCATCAGGCGAGGAGTCCTCAGGCGAGGAGTCCTCAGGCGAGGAGTCCTCAGGCGAGGAGTCTTCCGGCGAGGAGTCATCAGGCGAGGCCTCATCCGGCATGGGAGGATCTGACGAGGATAGTATTCCTCCGCCTACTGTTGATGCTGATGTCCTGCCGCCAGAGCAGGGGGAGCAGGGGGCACAGGGTGGCGAGGAGGACCTGATCCAGAGGTTGCCGCCGTTTCCGGGGGGGCCTGTTGAGCTATCGCTCCTCACCCATTATGCTGATCACAAGGCTCCCTGGGCGTGGCATGCACTCCTACGCACAGACGAGCGGTATGTGGACCGTCGACAGTTGAAGGTGGCCACAGCTGGGGGGAAGGTTTGGAACCTTGCTTGTGATGGTGATTCAGACAGTCACAGGCGGGTTCGAGAGTTGATTGAGCAGACGGGTCTTCATCAGCTACCATATTGCAGCTACCCGGTGACAGATGCAGGCCTTATTTTGGCCCTTGTGGAGCGATGGCATGAGGAGACTAGTAGCTTCCACATGCCGTTCGGGGAGATGACTATCACCTTGGACGACGTGTCGGCTCTTCTCCATCTCCCCATGGGGTCGAGGTTCTATACGCCTGGGAGGGGGGAGAGGGACGAGTGTGCAGCGCTCTGTGCTCAGTTGATGGGAGGATCTGTTGGTATTTATGAGGCTGAGTTTGATACGAATAGGTCCCAGACTATTCGCTTTGGGGTCTTGCAGACCCGGTATGAGGCTGCGTTGGCGGGTATGTCTTAATTATTATTGTATTGTCTTTGTATCTATTATTATTGTATTGTTATAAACTATTAACTTAATTCACTTCATTGTAGAGCACCGATATGAGGACGCTGCACGGATTTGGCTGGTGAACCAGCTAGGCGCCACGCTCTTTGCTAGCAAGAGCGGAGGCTACCATACGACCGTCTACTGGATAGGGATGTTGGAGGATCTTGGTCGAGTGTGCGAGTACGCGTGGGGCGCGATTGCACTCGCTACGCTATACGACCAGCTTAGTCGAGCGTCCAGGAGGGGGACGGCCCAGATGGGAGGTTTTACCTCGCTCCTGCTAGGATGGGTCTACGAGTACCTTTCTGACCGCGTCATTATCCGTAGGGCGGATCCGGAGTACTCGCAGGACCAGCCTAGGGCGCGGCGGTGGGCTATGTCCCGGGTCGGGCATGCAGGCCTTGATGAGAGGCGAGTCATGCTCGATGAGCTGACGGTGGATGACGTTATATGGACCCCATTTGAGGACCATCGGGCTCATCGACCACGGGATCCGAGGGCCATGTATTCTGGCTACATCCGGTCGCCATTTGGCCGTGTTGTTCGACGGCATCTACCAGAGAGGGTTCTGCGCCAGTTTGGCTTCATACAGGATGTCCCTCGACACCCCTCTGAGATCCAGACGTCTGGGTCCCTTACTGAGACCGCAGATGCTGCCTTTGCTGAGTTTGCGCCGCACCTCCGCCCTCAGGGGATCCCCGCTACATATCCGGGAGAGGCTGTGGAGGATTACATGAGGTGGTACAGCGCTGTGTCCCATCAGTTCATCATCCCTGATGATAGGAGGGAGGAGTTCAGTGCAGTGGTAAGTTTGAATTTTATTTTCCATTCAATTGTGATATTTTGTTCATGATATTTTATTTGTATCTAATGTATCTACATTATTTTTGCAGACTGTTATGCGTCGGGCCGTGGACTTGTTGGAGCAGTCACTCGAGGTGTCAGATGCTCCTGCAGAGGGCACGCATTCCCGATCCCTCACTGAGAGGGCGCTGGATCTTATTAGATCCAATGCCTTCATTGGTACCCAGGGGGTAGCCTTTGCTGCTGTCCGAGGAGCTAGAGCTGCAGGAGGCAGAGGTCGTGGAGACAGAGCGCGTGGAGGCAGAGGCCGTGGAGGCAGAGCCCGTGGAGAGGGTGCTCCTGCAGAGGGTGCGCGTGGAGGCAGAGGCCGTGGAGGCAGAGCCCGTGGACCTAGAGGTCGTAGAGGGGCCGGTAGGGGTCGGGGCGAGTGATTGACTATATATTTGTATATTTTTTTTTGTATTTTTATATTATGACATGTGACTCTTTGTATTAGGACTCTCTTTATATTAATCATGCTTTCTATTTTCACTCATTATATGCCGACTCTTTGTATTAGGACTCTCTTGAAAAAAACCCGTATAACTACACCGTAAATAATCAAAGGCAGGATAAGTAACATAAATAATTCATGGCAAACAGTTTAAAGGGTACACGAAATTATTCAGAAGCAACACGAAAACAAAATTAATCCTCAGTGATATCGATGAAGTCGTGGGGTCCGCTATCCTGTGGAAATACTTTGACTATGTTGGGCAACGTTATATTCAGATAACGAACAGATTTACTCGGTGCAAACACAGCAACCTGCAAGTAAATTGCAAATTTAAAAGATTAATGCGTACTTGTTCAAAGGAAGCAAGATTAATGTTTAAGGTAATAGACCTTTTGGAGAACAAGAACAGATCCAACAGTTATGACATTCCTAAATTCCCCGTCAGTGAAGGCCTTGCGATGGACGCTAGCGTCAACGGTGCCCGTAGGGTCCTAAATCAATGCAATCGTGAGAGAAAATGAGACAACAAATTGACGGTTAAAGAAGCTGGACAAAAGCGAGCAAATACCTTGAGGGTAACTTTGGCATCTCCGAAACCATTGGGAGTGCATGATTTAATAACAGCAACAACACTCTCTACTCTCTCAACATTCGTTGTGATTGTGCCCAGCGGAGTGGCAGATTCCACCAATTGCAGGGCTGTAAGCCAAGCATTTGAATTGAAATCAGGATCGGTTTCGGTTGATCTGTCTTCGAGAGCACGCCTCACAAATTCTTGGGTCGGAATGAGTAGTGTGTTAGGGTTGGATCTACGCCCATACATGGCAGCCTGGACGGCGCCAGCTGGCCCAGGAATGAGAGGACGAGAGCTGCTAGAAGTGCTGCCTTGACGTTTGCAACGGCGGACTAATGCATCCCAGTCTTGTTCCATTGTTTTTTTTTATCTTCGAAAGCAAGACATGAAGAAAAGGATGAAGAAGAATAACGAACCCAGAGAGATTTATAGCAGAATGGTCAAAAGATTTATGGTGTTTGGTGGATAATACAAGTGTGGTTGGGGTTGGTTGGTGGTAGATAGTAATGTCAGGTTTCAAGTTCGTCATTTAGTGGATGAAAATGACAAGACTCTGATGATGGGGTGGTTGGAAATGACAGGACTCTGATGATGGGGTGGTTGTAAATGACAGGACTCTGATGATGGGGTGGATGAAAATGACAGGACTCTGATGACAGAGTGGTTGTCTATGTTAATTATCCCTGATGCTGATTCAAAATAATAAGGCCCATCAATATAACAATGACCATCAAATTAATATTATTAAAAGCAACAAATGAACATCATAAAGGCAAGGCCCATCAGATTAATATTACAGAGCGTTTACAAATGAATATCACACAAAAGTGTGGTGTCAATCTGAGGTGATGTCTACATAGCTTTGGTGAATAAGAGGAACACCAAAAGTAACAAGCCAAGCTTCATATTCTGATGTGAATCTTCCTAAACGTGTACCATATGGGGCGCACCAGCTTACTGATGTAGGATCAACATACCGTTCCCACTGGAGAGCAATTGGCGGCATAGAATCTGTTATAATAATAAGAATTGATTACAAGGGTGATCAAGACATAATAAGAATTGATATATTACACTCTCAAAACAATGCAAAAATATGTTCAAAGAATACCTGATCAGTTGCAAATAAATGCGAGACATCTATACTTATACACGGGGGCACAAATGCTGGTGGTGGCACCTCTGTAGTGGCCTCTTCAGGTTGACCATTGTGAAATCCAGCTTCAATCAATTGTGACTCACCAAAGAAAAATGAATCTGTCATCCCTGGAAGAGAATACGGAAAGTTACATTCCATACTCAATACGGAAATATACTTTCCATACCGAATACGGATTGTTACTTTCCATACTGAATACGGAAAGTACCTTTCCATATTCAATACGGAAGATAACAATCCGTATTATATCACGACTCAGAATTCAAAAACCCATCCTTCTAACTACTTAAACTACTTAATCTAACTACTTAAACTACTTAATCTAACTACTTCCACTACTTAATCCTACAAAATAACAACAAATAAACACATAGACTTACCTCTACTACAACACTTGTTGTAGTGGTGGAGAGCTTGGGAAATGAAGGAGTGGATGGTGGTGGAGAGCTTGGGAATGAAAGTGAGGTAGGAGAGGGTGAGAGAGAGGGTGGTCTGGAGGCATTGAGGAGGTTCAGGGGGGCTGGTGAGGGGTTGGTGAAAGTTGGTGAGGGAGGAGTAATGGTGGAAAAAGGGGGAATCCTGTCAGAGTTAAATACGGAAAATACCTTTCCGTATTCATCAAAATATAATACGGAAAGTACCTTTCCGTATTCAGTTAAATTGAATACGGAAAGTACCTTTCCGTAGGGCACTTTTGGGTTTAAAAAAAAAAGGTGGGGCGCGCAGCCCCATAGGGGAGGCCCCAAACCCAGCTCCCCCAACTTGGGTAAAGTTTTAACCTTCCCCTCAAATGTTTCATCATAAAATGATAGGTCAACTACTTCCAAATTTTCAAGAATTGGACACCCATTAAGAAGCTCCACGAAAAAATTGATTGTTTGAAAACACAACCTCTTTCATATGAAACAACGAAACAAAATCCAGCTTTCAGAATGGATCTCACAGCCCATTCTCTGCCTCCAAGCGGCTGCCTTGCTTTTCTTAATATTAGTCCAATGGTTAATACTTAATAATAACACACAACCTTCTCTACCGAAATGGTTCGTCCATATTGTATCGTCCTGGGACTTAGATCACTCGAGTCTGTCAGAACGTGATTAATGCTCGGCCTGTTACACTGTTTGAGGTCACAAGAAATTCGGAATCGATCAATGCATTCCTTAATTTGTCTCCTAATACATGTAACGGTTAGTTGATCAATTAGGACTAGGCCGATTGGAAACCCTTATTAGGGGGAGTTGGGTTTGGGCCTCCCCTATGGGGCTGCGCGCCCCACCCTTTTTTTTTAAACCCAAAAGTGTCCTACGGAAAGGTACTTTCCGTATTCAATTTAACTGAATACGGAAAGGTACTTTCCGTATTATATTTTGATGACTACGGAAAGGTATTTTCCGTATTTAACTCTGACAGGATTCCCCCTTTTTCCACCATTACTCCTCCCTCACCAACCTTCACCAACCCCTCACCAGCCCCCCTGAACCTCCTCAATGCCTCCAGACCACCCTCTCTCTCACCCTCTCCTACCTCACTTTCATTCCCAAGCTCTCCACTACCATCCACTCCTTCATTTCCCAAGCTCTCCACCACTACAACAAGTGTTGTAGTAGAGGTAAGTCTATGTGTTTATTTGTTGTTATTTTGTAGGATTAAGTAGTGGAAGTAGTTAGATTAAGTAGTTTAAGTAGTTAGATTAAGTAGTTTAAGTAGTTAGAAGGATGGGTTTTTGAATTCTGAGTCGTGATATAATACGGATTGTTATCTTCCGTAGTGAATATGGAAAGGTACTTTCCGTATTCAGTATGGAAAGTAACAATCCGTATTCGGTATGGAAAGTATATTTCCGTATTGAGTATGGAATGTAACTTTCCGTATTCTCTTCCAGGGATGACAGATTCATTTTTCTTTGGTGAGTCACAATTGATTGAAGCTGGATTTCACAATGGTCAACCTGAAGAGGCCACTACAGAGGTGCCACCACCAGCATTTGTGCCCCCGTGTATAAGTATAGATGTCTCGCATTTATTTGCAACTGATCAGGTATTCTTTGAACATATTTTTGCATTGTTTTGAGAGTGTAATATATCAATTCTTATTATGTCTTGATCACCCTTGTAATCAATTCTTATTATTATAACAGATTTTCCCTACCCGTGATGATCTTATCAATTGGGTTCATGGAATTGCGATTGAAAATGGATATGTTACGTTGATCACAAAGTCAGATTATGGTGGGAATGGAAGCAGAAAAGCTTATGTCATGTTGGGGTGCGAGAAGCATGGTAAATATGTTCCTTATAGAGACCCTGACCTTGTTGAAGGGACGAGATCACAAAAGACAGGTTGTCATTTTAGACTAAAAGGACGACCTAGGAAAAATGGCATAGATAGAGATTGGCGGCTAAAGGTGATGGAAGGTATACACAACCATGAACCAGCTAGGTCACTACTTGGGCACAATTTTGTTGGTCGTCTAAAACCCGGAGAGAAGGAACAAGTGGGAAAAATGACAAGGAGTTGGGTTCAATAGGGTAGCTGATGAAGACCCGTCTGTCACCGGGTAGCTGCAATAGGGTAGCTGATGAAGACCCGTCTGCTCAATCAACTCTTGAACCCGCCTGTGACTGTCTGAATCACCATCACAAGCAAGGTTCCAAACCTTCCCCCCAGCTGTGGCCACCTTCAACTGTCGACGGTCCACATACCGCTCGTCTGTGCGTAGAAGTGCATGCCACGCCCAGGGAGCCTTGTGATCAGCATAATGGGTGAGGAGCGATAGCTCAACAGGCCCCCCCGGAAACGGCGGCAACCTCTGGATCAGGTCCTCCTCGCCACCCTGTGCCCCCTGCTCCCCCTGCTCTGGCGGCAGGACATCAGCATCAACAGTAGGCGGAGGAATACTATCCTCGTCAGATCCTCCCATGCCGGATGAGGCCTCGCCTGATGACTCCTCGCCGGAAGACTCCTCGCCTGAGGACTCCTCGCCTGAGGACTCCTCGCCTGAGGACTCCTCGCCTGATGACTCAACCATGGGAGAGGGTGGAGAAACAACTGTAGGTATCTCAACCGTGGGAGACGGCGGATAATCAACCAGAGGAACCTCAATCATGGGAGACGGCGGAGAAACAACTGGAGCTGAAGCCTCCACCGCCTGAGAGGTTGCAGCATGATCGCCGCGCCGGCTAGAAGCATGTAACCGCCGGTGTCTATCCTCAGTAGCCCCGACATCCTCACTAGAAGCATGAGACCTCTTTCTGTTCTTCATTCTCACTATATATTCAGAGCAAACATTCACTATATATACCATTTCAGCCATAGACAGAAACATGATGCAAGCAAATGGAAAATTCCTAGAATTTTATAAGTACATAGATGATAATCGGATCTTCTGTGGATTATGCATGCTTGGATCAACTTTTATTTTCCTAATAATCAATTATGGCATCTAGAAACTACTCACAAATGCTTTGGAAACCTTCTATAATTGATTCTGAACCCAGAATCAATTATAAGTGTTGGGTTTGGTTCTGAGATGAATACGGAAAACGTTTTTCCGTATTCAATACGGAAACCATGTTCCATACTGAATACGGAAAACCATTTTCCATATTCAATACGGAAACCTGTGATCCGTATTTACCCAGAAACGCCATTAACGACAATGAGCTATCGGCCCTAAACCCAAACCACATTCAAGACATTTCAGCCAACAATACCTCTACACAAGCAACAATCGACTACCCTAGGGTTCAATGATTAACATAATTTCAAGTTAAATGGGGAAAATCCAAAATTCCTTACCTCTAGGTTTCAATTCTGAGAATGGGGTTGTGAAGAGCTTTGATGGAGATGATGGAACCTTTCAAGTACACGGTTCAAGCAAGGGGAGCGACAGAGATCGAAGGTTGAAGAGGGGAGAAGAGCTTGGCAAAATACGGAATGAAGTTTGAAATGGGTTTGAATAAACTCTTGCCGGTTTACATACTAATATAATACGGATATAAGACTTCCGTATTGAATACGGAAATGTTGCTTCCGTATTCTATTAAAGGGGGGCGTTCCAGTAATTTCCCCACTTTAAGTGGGGCGGGGAGCCCCATAGGGGGGGCCCCAAACCCAACTCCCCTTATTAGGTGACTATATAAAGGTCTTGTAATCATGTAAAGACACGCATAAAAATATCAATATGCTAGCTAGAGAAAACTTCTTACCGACATAGTTTCTTAGTTTTAGGGGTGTTCATCGGTTCGGATCAATCCGATGAAACCGACGAACCGAACCGAACCAAATCAATTGGATTGGTTTTTTTTGTTATTTGGTTCAAAACCGATCCAAACCGATAAAAACCAATGAAGATTGGTTCGGTTCACGGTTTGAAAAATTAAAAACCAATGAACCGATGAACCGAACCGATGATAAATATTTATTTACGAAATATTTAATATATATATATGTATGTATTTACTAAAGTAATTTTTTGAAGAAATAATGTTCATGTTAGACTTTTTATGTTTGTTAGACTTATTATGTTTTTGTTTTCTATTATTAATTTGTAATAGTACTAATATCAAACACCAATTTAAGCATTTCTACATTGTTAAGTAATTAAGTTGTTGATTATGGATTTGTTATTAAGTTATGGTTGGGTTATTGATTTGTCATTTTTATGCATTGTTAAGTTGTGAATCATATGTGATTGCTTTATATTTAAAGTTGTGGAATTGATATTGACAACTAAAAAAAGAAGTTGTGAAATCGATGAACCGAACCGATCCAAACCGTTCATCATCGGTTCGGTTTGGTTCGGTTTTGAATTTTTTTTGGTTAACAATTGGTGGAAACCGAACCAATGAATTTTGATTGGATCGGTTTTTGGTTTCACCAAAAACCGGTCCAAACCGAACCGCGAACACCCCTACTTAGTTTATTAGGATAACAATTGACACCCACCTTGGGGCTCTAGTAAAAAAAATCCCAAGTCCTCATTTCAATAATGAACCAAGAACTTTAGTAGATTTTATATTTTTGTAGGGGTTGTCTAAGTGTCCATGAGAAAGTTTGGGTTAAATAACTCATCATCCAATCATATTGAAGATAAGTGAGTTGAAATTTCTACATTTTATTTATTAATTTATTTATAAAAAATCTTATTGGTCAATTGAGTTGTGGATTAGTAACCCACATGGGTCATTTAGACAACCTCTTTTTTTAAGGTCACGTTATCTATACCACTTTAACAAATTCTACTAACATTTTACTCCAACTCAACAACTCTAAAGTTTCTTAAATGACCCCTAGAATCTACCTCACAATTTTATATTTTATTGTTTTATCTCTATTTCAGTTAAATATATTTCTAACTTATTTATTAAAATAAGTTAATATATAGTATAGTTGTGAATAATAATCAATAAAATAAATGATAATAATTAATTAATAAATGATAACCATTATGTAATATTTGAAAATAAATTTTTTAAATCACTAAAATACAATATAATTGTGATTTTTTTTGCGTCTATAATGTTTCCATACATGCTCCACCAAATCTGCTTGAAGATGATGATGTACTAAATCTGAATGAATCTGGACTCTCCTTTAAAGGCACGTTGCAAGACCAGGATGAGGGCCGCCAATCTTGAGTCCAGCCTCTTTAAGAGGCCTCAATTGTGCAAACTTCACTAATCTTTCTTGCTCGACTCTTGTATTGCCTTAATTTCAATAACATGAGAAGGTATATCTTGAAATTTAGCTTTGAGATTATTGTTTTATTCTTTTACTCCTATTCGGCGGAGTAAATCATATGATATTGGTGCGCCCGATGCTGATGAAGATGTGTATGCTCCTGGAGTAAAAACCTTTGTTCGCTTTGAAGAGGTGGAGGAGGAGAGAGATAAGAAGAAAAGAGAGAGAAAATAAAGATATAATAGATGATTTAAATTGATAGAAAAGAGAGAAATAGATGGAAAATAAATGTAGAAAAGAGGTGAGGGCTGTGGATGCATCATAACTTCTCTAAAAGAAAAGTGGCATGTCTTCGCTTTATGTGTTGACTAGTATTTTTGACCCGTGCGATGCACGGGGATATTCATTTTTGTTTATTGTGTCTATTTTTATTATTTGTGTATTATTTTTTAAAAGATATTTTTGGTATTAAAATAATAAATGTTTATTATATCAAGAAATTTATAAGTTTTGTGATAAATGTGTTTGCTTTTATAAATGGTACATTGTTTTTAAGTTTTTTTTATGATGAACGTGTTTGTTTTTGTCCTGTAGAAGAAAAGTTATTAATTTATTTGTGATTTTCATCATTGTTGACGGATAGTATTTTTTGTTGATAGCCTGTAATTTTCTAAAATGTGTTATTTTTTATGCTTATTAAAAGAAAGTTTAAAATAAAAAAATAAAATCAATTTTAGATATAAGAAAACATAAACTTGAATGTGTTTGATTTTTTTTTACGTGAATGTGTTTGATTTTTTTTTTGAATGGAGTGTTTGATTTTATTTAGAAGCACAATAGTTATATTTATTTGAGTTTTTTTATTTGTTTGTCTAAATGTTTGCTTTATTTAAATTTTTTTAATATAAAAATTTAATAGTTTATTAAGATAAAGTGACATATATAAGCTTATAAAAGTCATTGAGTAAATCGTCATATATATTTTTTCCCCTCGCCATAATAAAATTGAGAATAAAACTGCGAATTCTGTTTTTCCAAGCACTTTTAATATTGTAGAATCCTTTTAAATTTAATTTTGCTTATTAAGATATTTTCTATATCATAGTTTTATTAAAATACTTTACTATATTAATTTATTAAATACTTTAATATTATTAAAAATTACTTTAACCTCACAAAAATTTGTTAAATATTTTCCTTGGTATGAGTAAAATAACTTTTCCAAAAGGAAACATTTTTTTTCATCTCAAAGACACCAAAGATAGAGGGATTATTTGTTGTATCCAACAACGTACCAACAACCATAAGATTAATCTCTCAAGGCTCAGAGATTGCATTAAGTGGGTAAGTATTTCCTGGTTAATCTTCCTTCATATTCACAATTCAAAATTAATTATATTTTAATATCTAAATAAAAGTACCTTTTTGTTTAATATTTTTTTAAAGAAAAAAGATATTACTATTAATCCATAAGAAAATCACATGAGCACAACGCTCTCATGAAAATAGGACCAAACACCTAGGCAAGGTACACTCAAGAATAAGCCTCATTAAAACCTTAGTTGGGACAACCCATTGGAAAAAACTCAAGCGAAGGAAAAAAAGTACCACATTCTCAAGTAATAATTATAGAAAATAAAGTGATTTGCATTTATCAATTGAAAGTTTTTATAAAGAAAGTTTACACAAACGATGCATAGAAGTTTGCTTCTTGTTTCGATGGGGTTCTCTTCAACTTAGTTATAGTCTACTTCTTCGGTCATGAATAATTATAGAACTAAATATAAACTCCAATTAATTCACAATTCATCAATCACATACGTAAATTACCAACTCCAAATTTTCTTATTAATGATTTAGAACTTATTTTAGAGAAACCAAATACACATAATCATCCAACATCACTTGACGCTATGCTCTTTTTCTACCAACGAAAAGGTTTTAGGGTCAATTGATGGAAATTTTAAAGTTAATCATAAATGACGCAAGCTTTAATCTCCCTCACACTAATCCTTTTTTTTTTCCACCTTACATTCAACCACAACATGAAAAAATAGGATAAGGAATCATGATTAATATAATGATGAATATATGTCATTGCCAAAGTAGTTTTTTTATTCCTGGATGCCTCGGTCAATTAATAACTCACCCTCTACATATAAGAGAAAGTTGAAAGAATATGTAAATATCAAGATGAGACTTGAAAAAGGCTAAATCTAAAAAAAATAAAACATTTCTAATATATAATATCCAAGTATCAAACATCTTTTAGTACAAAGCATGTTTTGTATTAAAATCACATGCATGACCCGCAAGTCTCTCCGATCTGCTACCTCAGACGACATCAGAACAACGATTAAAATTCAAGGGAGAAAAAAAAAACAAATTTGCTAATATTGAAATTCAGAATATGACCTTGGAGCTGGAAGAACATGTGAAGACATAGCAGTACTTGAGTTCGCAGCTCCTTGAAAAATGGAGGAGTACCCTATTGATTTATCTGGGAAGCTTGCATATGCTCATTCCGAAGGCAATCCAAATGTGCACATGATTCAGTATAATTCTTAAAAGAAAGATGTCAACAAAAATTGGATAAGAAGCAAAATAACACGAAAATGATAATTGTTGATGCTTATCCAAGTTATCATCAATAGGAGGCATATTTGAATTGCTACTTATATTTCCAGAAAAATCCAGTAGACTGATAAGCCATTCCAGGATCAATATTAGCATGGCCATTAGCATGTCTCGAGCTTTCACAAATTATATCATCCATAGCTACGCCATCTAAAGGCCAATTAGTAACTTTAGGTTACCAAGAAAAAACAGTAATCACAACCTGAAAAGAGTTACGCTTTAATAGAATCAACCTTACTTCTAATATTCTAATATCAGAACCTGTTGGACTTCTTTAGCTTGAATACTAAAACTGTTCATCTATCAAATGAGGTACTTTCAGAAACAAATTATAAAAAAATTGGCTCAAATTTTTATTTAGAAAGTTGTGGTAAGACTAATCCTTAGTAACATATTTGTTTAGTCTATATAAGGGGGTCTAATGGCCGTATTATAAGAGAATGCAGATTACATGGAAGAGGTCTTTTGTTTCTTTTCGTCAATAGCTCACAAAACAGATTGTAGTTATCAAAACAATAAACACTTTCTTCTACTTCCAACCTGGGTGAGAAGTGTTTAAAGTCTCATTCTTCTATCAACATTTATAGCAGCCTATCCAAACTATTTGGTGCTAAGTAGAGTGGAACATTAGAACAACAGCCACATAGACAAAAATGAAGTTCTCCATGTTCCCTTATGAATCATCATTTAATCTAAGAAAGAAATTTTATCACTTCCTCAATTTGCACATGCTACATGACATAATACTCAATTTATTAAAGAGTAATTTATAACCAATACATAACACCTCAATTAAAAATACTAAATAGACATAAAACTAATGCTTAGTGGTTAGCTAACAAATAATGATGACCCTTAAACACACTTAATGCTCCTTAATGCATAATAACTCATGACTATTCATTTCTATAACTGTCAAACCTTAAATTTTTTAATTAAAAGTGACTTTATTACTAATAGTAACTCCTGTTTAAGTGATTTAATAGTGCTAAAAGCAGAAGCTGAAAAATGATTAAATATCAAGACTATTTTTAACGGAAGAAGAGTAACAAAGCTGATTTTCTTAATTCTTTAAGATATATGTATTTATGAGCCTCAAATTTACACTGGCCACATACATGAGCTTTCAGGACAATAATTGGGTAGTGACATAAACCTATAGGAATCTTTTTGAGACTACATTTAATTATATAGCATAGCTCAGTTTATTATCCTCTATACACTAAATAAGACTTTTAAGTGTGTTGAAATAATAGGACTAATTAACATGAAGGAAATATGACTACAATTTTCCAATGGAAAAAAAAGAAGGAAATATGACTACATGTATCGTAAGGAAGTACTTAACATCCCTGAACAAAACTTGTATCCTATATGAATATGAATACATGAAGGAAATGCATGTATCAATGATTCATAGATTATGTAGACCAAAGAAGGAAAGAAGTCTTTCTACTCACCAAAAAACAAAAGGCTCCAGATAGATGAAATTGAGAAACGGCAGAGCAGAAGAACAAAGCTTATGCGACTGAATTCCTAGCAGAACACAGTCGACAAAACAACACATTGTGTAAGAACAAAGTAGTGAAAAAGCAAGGAGAACAAAGAATGAAAAGGTGAGAAAAATCAATATGTAGCCTTAAAAATAGTCACTTCGAGCAAAGGTGAGGAGTAAAGTGCCAAATAGAGAAGAAAAAAAGGCAAATCACCACATCAAGGTATATGCCAATTTAGAAAGCTCTGCTAGCGTTAGGCAAGACATGTGCTTGTCAACCAACATAATTAAAGAGGAAAATGGAAAGAAAACTACGTAATGACAATAAAAAGCATCAGATCTATATCCGACCTTCAAAGGCTTGCACATGTCAAGTGCATATATCTTTCTTGTTTGACACATCCATGCTTCTAGTCATAATTAGACAACAAAAGTATTACATAAAAATCAGTATGTAGCCTTAAAATTAATCACTTTGAGCAATGTCCAACATGCATAAAGTGCCACATAAAGAAGGAAGAAAAGATAAATATCACATCAGCATGGTCTAGACAATTTGAGAAGCACCGCTTTTGACCACTATAATGTTGCCAAATCCAAATTCGAACTCTAAATCATGCTCTTGATAAACGTCGTCATCATCTCTAAGTCACTGAACATAATACGAACATCAATACACATTTCAATTTCAATAATTAATATATGACATTCAGCAGTGAGAATGAGGAGGCTTGTGACAACATGTTTCACTCTAGAGAAAATCCTAATGCTAATATTTAAAAATTAATAATAAATTAACTGAAAGTGGGGAATTGGTTTTCATCCATCTCTTTTCATTTCCAATCAATACAATGTTTTGTTTCTTCTGGTAAAAGCCTTCTCATGCAAAGATGGAAGGGTTGGTTCCCAATGTTTCATCATAATTCTTTCCAATAAAAAAGAAACCAACCTCAAAATGCAAAAATAACATAGTGAGGGCAAGGATGAATCAGGACAAAAAAATGAAAACAATTCCCCACATACTTTGATGAATAAGAAGATGAAAAGAAGAAACTTCACCTCGCGGACCCTCTTATGACGTTTGGCTTCAACTTCATAGTAGCCTTCACCAAGAACATGAACCCAGTCCCAATCCAGGCACTGCAATCCCCTCTACATGTTCTTGTCCTTCAATGGCAGTTATTTCACTTTTCCAAATCACGCTCATTTTCCCTCCATACAGTGTCAAGATCAATTGTGGCGATTTCTCGTCAAGTAACATGCTGCAGGAGTTGGTTCTGTTACATAGCCTGATTTTGACTTGAAACTAATCTGAAACGGAAAAAAATATGAAAAAGTATGATGTGAAGCATTCTATGTAACTGTTGCCAAACATAAGTATGTAAGCATGTTTGGTAATTGGTAGGATGAAATTTGAGAAATAAATAACAAAATAAAGAATCATGATAGCAAATATTCATACAGACTAAGTCTTAATTTAACTTGAAGCCAATCATTATAGAACATGCTTAATGCATGTATAACGCAAAAGCATATATATAGCTTTTTTAGATAACCATTCCAAAATTGAACTCATTTAGAGAACACCATCTAATTAAGATATCTATTTTTCAACCATTTCAATTACGTGAAGAATTATATTACATGCTCTTTACCTTAACTTTCTTGTTGTCGTACCAACTGAATAAAGCAGGTGGGCATTAAAATTGGAGCTAGAATCTGTGATGGTTGTGTAGAAGATGACTCTGATGATAACTGCAAAATGAAAACCAAATAAGAATTAACACTAAGCAATCACCGAAAAACAATTTCAAAGTTAAAATGTCTGAACCGCAAAAACACCTCATAAATCCTTTGGTGATGAAATAAGAAACTAATGAAAACCATGTTGAGGGAGAAGAGGTCTCGATCCGAAGCTGCTGTTGGGGTGGCGACAGGGAGGAGATGAAGAGGTCTCGATCCCATCCCCCACCTCTGTGACCGCGGCGTGAGGAACAACAAATGGGGGTTTTAACCGAAGAGCGACCTAATCTGAGCGGCCTCATCGTTCTCACCAGAAGGTAGGCTTTCCAGAGCCACATTTATATGCAAAGAGGAATGAAACAACAAAACGTATGGAATGCAAAGAGAAATGCGTATGGAATGCAAAGAGGAATGAAACCGCAGCGAGATTGAAAGGAACAGACGGCTGTGATTCAATCTGTTAAAATTAAATTTCATTTTTACTCAAATACCCATGGCAAAATTTTCAGTGTAGTGCAATGAGTTATTGATTTCCAAATTTGCCCTCAAAGCTGCAAAAACTCTCCCTTTATATAGTTTATAGATAGATAGATAGATAACCAATTCCATCTAATAAAAATCTAAAAATTAATCTAAAAAAATTGAAATTTGATCAAACCAAAAATCAAACTAATCCACAATTGAAAAAAAACTATAATTTTTTGTTGGACTAGAACACATTTCGAATTTGTTTTTTAAAATAGAATAATCCAATCCAATTCAAATGTTTTTAAATATATATTTTTACTTCCGATATTGTTCTTTTTTTTTTAAATTTATCTCATATCGTTCATAGTTACATATTTGCTTCATTATATATTTATATAATCATTATATGACACGTACTTATTTATGATATGTATTTTAATAAGTAGAGTTTCAAGTAATAATTTAAAAAATATACATCTAAGTGAACAATATACTAATGCATTCCTTATTTTTGGTATAAAAGTTTTGGTGAGTTCATTTCCGGTAACCATCACGGGTCAAGGGAAGCCTACGAGATCATACGTCACTTACCGACATTCTTAGATATCGTCCACCAACACCGCTGTAAGACCCAAGTTTTTAAGCTTATGCTAAGTGAATAAACTTCTTATTCATGATTAGGGTTGATGTATCGTGAAGGGAAACCTGAACTAGAGTTTACCAAATGAAATAAATTTATGAAGGAGAAAGTTCAGGAAAAGTCTGAGGATCGTATGGATGTCGATAAAAGATATAGCACGAACGTTTTACGCTTAAACCTAGGTCAGAAAACCTAGTATATAGCTAATTTTCACTTTTAGGCACGATGGCAGTTAATTCCAAAAATCTTCAGAGAAATGTTAGAATTTCTCTTCTTCCATATATAACAATCGTTTCGAGGCGAAACTCTAGGATCTACGAACGTCCGATTCCAATCATCGGAAGTTTGCCGAAACCGAATCCCTGGTATTTCAAAACCCTAGAATTTCTCGACAATGAAGACTTTATCTATTCAGAGCTTCAAATGAATATTCTACACGCGTGAACCCATTTCTCTTGATGATTTCAATCTTTCTTCAGAAGGAAGTTTTCCATTCCGACATTCGATGCAAAAAGCAACTTATCGGGTAAAATAGTTTTACACCGACTTTGCACCGACCTTGCATTAGTTGCCAAAAATACAAGGAGACATCTTCTTAGCTTAGGAATTCCTTTGCCAAAACCTATCTTAGAATTCATGGAGAATGATGCCGGAAAAATCAGATTCGCGAAACTTTCATTTTCCCGCGAATTACCATTTTCTATATATAGCCAAGAAATGAGAAAAAACAAATATCTTACCCATTTCATCCAAGGAGGCCGCGAGTTTGAGAGGAGAGGAGGAGAAGAAGATTTTGTTCAATCCTTGCTTGATCGTTGATTAATCAGTTGCTGCTTCAAGGTTTCGAGGTATAGTCGCTAATCCTTACCTCTGATCGCTTTTTCCATAGCTTTTCTGTAGAGTTTTCTGAGTGGATAGTTTATGGGTTTTTGCAAAACTATCCTGAATCTTTCATTTCTGATTCTAAACCTCTTCTATATGTGCCCAAGATCACTTCTGCCGGGTTAGATTTTCCGTTATGTCGCCGGAATTCCGCCGGAATCAATTTGAACCTAAAATACCCATTTTTGGAGTTTTTGAGGTAAAGCTTCAACCTTTAGGCTAAAAACTATCGCCTTAGCTTAGTGTTAGTAGGATTAGTTGTCATAAACGTCGTTGGTGACGTCCCTGCAAAATTTTATTTTTGGGATTTCAGTTTTGAAAATCCTAAGTTAAAAACCATGACCAAAATACCCCTGCGACAGTTTTTGATCCGATAATTTTTCCGAGTTCAGAATACCCTTAGTTACGGCTAATGAAAGCATAGGAACCAAGTTTGATCGAAGAAAAATCGAGTCCCCTAATTACCTAAAGTGGCCGAGCCTATAGGGGGGGAGGAGGAAAATTTCCTTTTCCGAAAACTTGTCTTTCGCGCTAGATTATCGTACCTTAGAGTATAGATTACTTCGTGTAACCTTAGTAAGTATCGATAGCTTAGTTCTCGATAGATTCTGATAGTATTTCTGTGACTTTGCTTTAAAGGAACTTTTGAGGAATTTCCTGAGGAGCAACGCTTTGCTTGTGAGGAAGAGTTAGAAGATAATCCTGGAGAATCTGCAGGTGAGGGCTTCTCACTGAATCTCTAGTTAATGCTTAGGGTCGATGTTTCGACATTGTTTACTGTTTATGCACTGGAATTGTGTGTGATTGGAAAATGTTTTCTGAGGCTTCGGCTGACAATGTAGATGGTTCATCTACTGAATGTTTTTGAAGATTGACTTACATGCTATGTGCTATGTGGGTAATCTAGGATGTGTGGTGCATGCTTTATATGCTAAGTGCTAAGTGTTTATGATGCGATTTATTGATATATGACATGTTGTTGATTGTGATGATTTAAATATGCTCTGTACTGGAATCTGAGATTCTGAACGGTGAGAATAGCGGGCAGGTCATGCCGATTTTATTTTGAGAGTTTTGAGAAAGTTTGATAGGACGAACGAGGTTCGGGCCTTGTATAGGGTTTATGGATCGAGACATTCTCTGGAGTCATTTGGGGATTCGAAGATCCCGAGAACTTATAGGAATTGCGATAAGACTAAAAAGGATATTATTTTGAAAAGAAAATTCATAAGACATTAAACAACCTCTAAATCTTTAAGTAAGGGTAATAATCTCGAAAGGAGGCTTTGGATGAAAATCATAGTTTTGGAAAACGAGAAGTGTCGTCGGATCCAAGTGTTGAGTTTGTTGATGTGTTGTTGGAGCAGCGTTTGTTGTTGTGCTGTTGGAGCAGCGTTGGTTGTTGTGCTGTTGGAGCAGCTTTGTTGTGGGGCTATCCTGGGGATAAGTCCGGGGAACCGTTAGTTCCCGAGTATGTGATACTCTTGTGCTGTTGGAGCAGCGATGTGTGTTGTGAAGTGTGTCTTTTGTCGCAGAATCGACTTTGCCTTAGGGTAAGATTTTAGAGACTTTAATTTACCTAGAACACGTGGCGACGTGTCGAGTGAGGACGGAGACGTTGTTTGACTAATCATCCTGCATTCATGCAACATTAATGGGGTATTAACACAGGACGTACTCTGGACCTCGTCGGATTCCAAAATGGTCATAAGACCCGGAATGCCGTGAAAGAGCGTTTGTAGACGTCTCTTGTAGCAGACCGAAATGGCAGACCTACGGGTTACGGCTGATCTGGCTACCTTGGTTTGGTGTAAGAGACACGCAGACAGAATGGTCCCACCGTTGCTGGTGCTAGGATTGATCCGGTTGATGTCCATCCCAGAGGCACGCGAGCAGAATGGTCCCACCGTTGCTGGTGCTAGGATTGACTCGTTTGATGTCCATACCTATGTTTGGTGTAAGAGGCACGCGGGCAGAATGGTCCCACCGTTGCTGGTGCTAGGATTGATCCGTTGATGTCCATCCGTTCCGGATTGCATATTGGTTGACTGGGTTAACCTGCATACATATCACGCAACATGCATACTGACTTAGTTGATGAGTGTGGTTGATATTTGATAAACTTACTTGGAACATGCTAATTGTTATTATTGTCGTTATGATTTTGTGGAACATGCAACCCTAGGAATGATATCTCTAGTTATAAGCCTAAGTGGCTATCTATTAATTGTACCTATTGGGTTTATTATCTACATAGTTCTTTAGAGTTGACCCTCGCGTCTTCTGTGTGTGTTTTGGCGGACAACGCCTTTTGTCAGATGAATATTGCGGATTGGTTCACCATGGTTCACCCTTCGGGGGGAACTAGGTTGGGATGCTGGAACAGGAGCGCGTCGCGGTAGCGAGAGGATGACGGATGGTGTACATAGACTAGGTCGTTCTGGATTTCGAATTCGGACGACGATCATGCTAGCATGTAGGTTTTAGTGCTGGTGTGAGCTCCTCAAGATGGGATTAGTGTAGGAGTAGAGTCTTAGCTCTGAACATCATTTGTTTTCTTTGGGGACAGGGTAGTTTCCCA
Source organism: Lotus japonicus (assembly GCF_012489685.1). NCBI lineage: Eukaryota > Viridiplantae > Streptophyta > Magnoliopsida > Fabales > Fabaceae > Lotus > Lotus japonicus. Next base: position 40,369,680 of record NC_080045.1, on the reverse strand, counting down.
CCTATAGCTTTTTGTGTGGTTTCTTTACGGGAATCACAGAGAGTTGGTTGGACTTAGGAGGTCTTGTTTCAGGCCGATGGGCCAGCTTATTCTCAGTTTTGAGGGATAGTGTTGCGGACACTTACCTTTAGATTTGGTTTGTACATTTTGCCTTCGGGCGCTACACTTTTCTTTCCGTCACTGGAGGTTACTCGTGACGAGGTTGTTACTTACAGCGGGGGCTGTTTATATATGGTATATTAGCTCTATTACTTTTCGCTTTTGGGTTTTATTTAATTCAGTCTTGTCTTAGTTATTATCGAAAAAAAAATATTTCACGTTTTTCCGCATTAAGTTTACTTTTGGTTACTAAAGTGACGCCACCGAAATCGGGGTTTTACACTGTGGTATCAGAGCACGGTCGAGTCTTTCGGGAGTTGTTGGGGAATAGGTCTTCTGTGCTAGGTTGTGTGACTCTGCAAAGAGTGAAAATTGATTGTCTGCAAGCGATTTTTCGCTTAAAAATTGATTGAAGTTATTGCTTAATCATATTGTATAGTTATACTAGATGCTATCTTATGATGAGTACTAACTGTTTGTTTAACTTAACAGAACATGGTGAATACTAATCAGCTAGCTGAGATGATGGCCACTATGGCCCAAGCGGTAACAGCGCAGGCCCAAGCGGTAACAGCACAGGCAAATGAAAATGCCATGAGGCATGCTACTGAAGAAGCACGTGAACAGCATCAACGTCAGAGAGAGATAACTCTGGACCAAAACAAAGGCCTCAATGATTTCAGGAGGCAAAACCCACCAAAGTTCTCTGGTGGTACTGACCCAGACGCAGCGGATCTTTGGATCCAGGAAATCGAGAAGATTTTCGGCGTTCTGCAGACTGTAGAGGGTGCCAAGGTGGGCATGGCGACTTATCTTCTGCTGGGAGATGCTGAATACTGGTGGAAGGGCACCAGGGGAATCATGGAAGCCAACCATGAAGAGATCAACTGGAACTCGTTCCGGACCGCGTTCTTGGAGAAGTATTTTCCGACAAGTGCCCGGGATGAGAGGGAGGCGCAGTTTTTGACACTCCGTCAGGGAGGTATGTCTGTACCGGAATTTGCTTCGAAGCTGGAGTCTTTGGCAAAGCATTTCCAATTCTTTAATGATCATGTTGATGAGCGCTACATGTGCAAGCGCTTCGTGAATGGACTGAGACCAGATATTGAGGACTCAGTGAGGCCGCTGGGAATCATGCGATTCCAATCGCTGGTGGAGAAAGCCACGGAAGTGGAGCTGATGAAGAATAGGAGGTTGAACCGTGTTGGAACTGGAGGACCGATGAGATCAGGTTCTCAAAATTTTCGAGACAAAGGAAAATTTCAGAGCGGGAGGCCATATCAGCGTCCTGCTGGAGAAGGGTTTACTTCAGGATCTTACAGACCCATGACGGGTACTGCTGGTGGTTCTGGAGATCGGACTTTGAACAGGGAGATGACCTGTTTCAGATGTGGGAGGCCGGGGCACTATGTTAATGCTTGTCCCGACACGAGGCCCAAATGCCTTAATTGTGACCGAATGGGGCATAATGCCGGTCAGTGCAGAGCACCCAAGACGGAGCCAACCCTGAACACTGCTCGTGGAAAGCGTCCTGCTACTAAGGCAAGAGTCTACACCATGGACGGTGAGAGAGCTGAGGGGTTTGTCAGAGGAGAGCGCAAGAACGATGGTAACTTTCTAACCATTCTTTCTCATTCTATTATAATATATTCCACTACTCTCGTAGCGTGTGCAAACACACCTAACTTACATATACTGTCTGAGCTTTAACCTTATAGTTAGTACACCTATTAAGACTTTACTCAGTTATTGCTCGTATTTTAACTATAGAAGTACACGAGGTTTAGGATAACATGCTAAGCCTAGGAAGTAGTCTTCCACCGATACGTTTAAACGGAAGTATATTGTGGAGCCGACACATGCTATTGAGCTGTATGACAGTAAGTTGAAGGATGAGATGACGAAATGACTGGTTAAGTCCCTTGAGGTATAGTTATGATTTGAACCTCTAGAGGTTAAGTCTTGATCTGTGTGAAGTGTTTAGGATTTCAATAAGTCGAAATTGGTTTGAGTGAGGAATGTTTTGAGGACGAAGACGACAATAATGGATTATTGGATATTAAGAAGATGATTAGCTTGTGAGTGGTTGATGAATTGATGATAAAGGGGATGAGTCTTGTCATATACAAGGTATTAAGACTCATGGTCGAGTTTTAATTTGAATGATGACTAAGTAGAAGATTGATTTCATGGTGCGAGCGACGATATTTACGGAGTTGGAAGTGACATTAATGGATTATTAGATTCCAACATAATGTTTCGTCTAGGAGTGATCAAGCGATTGAGTTGAGTTTTGGATCATGAGTGCACGTCACGAGGACAAGTTGAGCATTCACTCCGGAGCATAGAGAAGTACCGAGCTACTAATCAGTAATTTGGACGAACAAAAGCAAAGGAGCAAGTGGTTAAGGTTGTGCGATTGCACGAATGCCAACAAATATTATTTCCAACGGAGACCCGACGCAAGTGGTCGAACCGGACAACATAGAGTTGGAAGATGATATGTCTTTTGAGACGCCGTCGGTCAGCATTGGGACTAGAAGAGTGAAACAATCAAGGAGAAGGCAGAGTGCTTTAGTGAAAGTTATTTGGAATGAAGACACGGACGGTGCTATATGAGAGTTAGAGGAAAAGACTAAGGAATAATATTCGGAGTTTTGCTAACCCTTAAGTTTCGAGGTCGAAACTTTCTTTTTGGAGGGTAGTAATGTAAGACCCAAGTTTTTAAGCTTATGCTAAGTGAATAAACTTCTTATTCACGATTAGGGTTGATGTATCGTGAAGGGAAACCTGAACTAGAGTTTACCAAATGAAATAAATTTATGAAGGAGAAAGTTCAGGAAAAGTCTGAGGATCGTATGGATGTCGATAAAAGATATAGCACGAACGTTTTACGCTTAAACCTAGGTCAGAAACCCTAGTATATAGCTAATTTTCACTTTTAGGCACGATGGCAGTTAATTCCAAAAATCTTCAGAGAAATGTTAGAATTTCTCTTCTTCCATATATAACAATCGTTTCGAGGCGAAACTCTAGGATCTACGAACGTCCGATTCCAATCATCGGAAGTTTGCCGAAACCGAATCCCTGGTATTTCAAAACCCTAGAATTTCTCGACAATGAAGACTTTATCTATTCAGAGCTTCAAATGAATATTCTACACGCGTACACCCATTTCTCTTGATGATTTCAATCTTTCTTCAGAAGGAAGTTTTCCATTCCGACATTCGATGCAAAAAGCAACTTATCGGGTAAAATAGTTTTACACCGACTTTGCACCGACCTTGCATTAGTTGCCAAAAATACAAGGAGACATCTTCTTAGCTTAGGAATTCCTTTGCCAAAACCTATCTTAGAATTCATGGAGAATGATGCCGGAAAAATCAGATTCGCGAAACTTTCATTTTCCCGCGAATTACCATTTTCTATATATAGCCAAGAAATGAGAAAAAACAAATATCTTACCCATTTCATCCAAGGAGGCCGCGAGTTTGAGAGGAGAGGAGGAGAAGAAGATTTTGTTCAATCCTTGCTTGATCGTTGATTAATCAGTTGCTGCTTCAAGGTTTCGAGGTATAGTCGCTAATCCTTACCTCTGATCGCTTTTTCCATAGCTTTTCTGTAGAGTTTTCTGAGTGGATAGTTTATGGGTTTTTGCAAAACTATCCTGAATCTTTCATTTCTGATTCTAAACCTCTTCTATATGTGCCCAAGATCACTTCTGCCGGGTTAGATTTTCCGTTATGTCGCCGGAATTCCGCTGGAATCAATTTGAACCTAAAATACCCATTTTTGGAGTTTTTGAGGTAAAGCTTCAACCTTTAGGCTAAAAACTATCGCCTTAGCTTAGTGTTAGTAGGATTAGTTGTCATAAACGTCGTTGGTGACGTCCCTGCAAAATTTTATTTTTGGGATTTCAGTTTTGAAAATCCTAAGTTAAAAACCATGACCAAAATACCCCTGCGACAGTTTTTGATCCGATAATTTTTCCGAGTTCAGAATACCCTTAGTTACGGCTAATGAAAGCATAGGAACCAAGTTTGATCGAAGAAAAATCGAGTCCCCTAATTACCTAAAGTGGCCGAGCCTATAGGGGGGGAGGAGGAAAATTTCCTTTTCCGAAAACTTGTCTTTCGCGCTAGATTATCGTACCTTAGAGTATAGATTACTTCGTGTAACCTTAGTAAGTATCGATAGCTTAGTTCTCGATAGATTCTGATAGTATTTCTGTGACTTTGCTTTAAAGGAACTTTTGAGGAATTTCCTGAGGAGCAACGCTTTGCTTGTGAGGAAGAGTTAGAAGATAATCCTGGAGAATCTGCAGGTGAGGGCTTCTCACTGAATCTCTAGTTAATGCTTAGGGTCGATGTTTCGACATTGTTTACTGTTTATGCACTGGAATTGTGTGTGATTGGAAAATGTTTTCTGAGGCTTCGGCTGACAATGTAGATGGTTCATCTACTGAATGTTTTTGAAGATTGACTTACATGCTATGTGCTATGTGGGTAATCTAGGATGTGTGGTGCATGCTTTATATGCTAAGTGCTAAGTGTTTATGATGCGATTTATTGATATATGACATGTTGTTGATTGTGATGATTTAAATATGCTCTGTACTGGAATCTGAGATTCTGAACGGTGAGAATAGCGGGCAGGTCATGCCGATTTTATTTTGAGAGTTTTGAGAAAGTTTGATAGGACGAACGAGGTTCGGGCCTTGTATAGGGTTTATGGATCGAGACATTCTCTGGAGTCATTTGGGGATTCGAAGATCCCGAGAACTTATAGGAATTGCGATAAGACTAAAAAGGATATTATTTTGAAAAGAAAATTCATAAGACATTAAACAACCTCTAAATCTTTAAGTAAGGGTAATAATCTCGAAAGGAGGCTTTGGATGAAAATCATAGTTTTGGAAAACGAGAAGTGTCGTCGGATCCAAGTGTTGAGTTTGTTGATGTGTTGTTGGAGCAGCGTTTGTTGTTGTGCTGTTGGAGCAGCGTTGGTTGTTGTGCTGTTGGAGCAGCTTTGTTGTGGGGCTATCCTGGGGATAAGTCCGGGGAACCGTTAGTTCCCGAGTATGTGATACTCTTGTGCTGTTGGAGCAGCGATGTGTGTTGTGAAGTGTGTCTTTTGTCGCAGAATCGACTTTGCCTTAGGGTAAGATTTTAGAGACTTTAATTTACCTAGAACACGTGGCGACGTGTCGAGTGAGGACGGAGACGTTGTTTGACTAATCATCCTGCATTCATGCAACATTAATGGGGTATTAACACAGGACGTACTCTGGACCTCGTCGGATTCCAAAATGGTCATAAGACCCGGAATGCCGTGAAAGAGCGTTTGTAGACGTCTCTTGTAGCAGACCGAAATGGCAGACCTACGGGTTACGGCTGATCTGGCTACCTTGGTTTGGTGTAAGAGACACGCGGACAGAATGGTCCCACCGTTGCTGGTGCTAGGATTGATCCGGTTGATGTCCATCCCAGAGGCACGCGAGCAGAATGGTCCCACCGTTGCTGGTGCTAGGATTGACTCGTTTGATGTCCATACCTATGTTTGGTGTAAGAGGCACGCGGGCAGAATGGTCCCACCGTTGCTGGTGCTAGGATTGATCCGTTGATGTCCATCCGTTCCGGATTGCATATTGGTTGACTGGGTTAACCTGCATACATATCACGCAACATGCATACTGACTTAGTTGATGAGTGTGGTTGATATTTGATAAACTTACTTGGAACATGCTAATTGTTATTATTGTCGTTATGATTTTGTGGAACATGCAACCCTAGGAATGATATCTCTAGTTATAAGCCTAAGTGGCTATCTATTAATTGTACCTATTGGGTTTATTATCTACATAGTTCTTTAGAGTTGACCCTCGCGTCTTCTGTGTGTGTTTTGGCGGACAACGCCTTTTGTCAGATGAATATTGCGGATTGGTTCACCATGGTTCACCCTTCGGGGGGAACTAGGTTGGGATGCTGGAACAGGAGCGCGTCGCGGTAGCGAGAGGATGACGGATGGTGTACATAGACTAGGTCGTTCTGGATTTCGAATTCGGACGACGATCATGCTAGCATGTAGGTTTTAGTGCTGGTGTGAGCTCCTCAAGATGGGATTAGTGTAGGAGTAGAGTCTTAGCTCTGAACATCATTTGTTTTCTTTGGGGACAGGGTAGTTTCCCACCTATAGCTTTTTGTGTGGTTTCTTTACGGGAATCACAGAGAGTTGGTTGGACTTAGGAGGTCTTGTTTCAGGCCGATGGGCCAGCTTATTCTCAGTTTTGAGGGATAGTGTTGCGGACACTTACCTTTAGATTTGGTTTGTACATTTTGCCTTCGGGCGCTACACTTTTCTTTCCGTCACTGGAGGTTACTCGTGACGAGGTTGTTACTTACAGCGGGGGCTGTTTATATATGGTATATTAGCTCTATTACTTTTCGCTTTTGGGTTTTATTTAATTCAGTCTTGTCTTAGTTATTATCGAAAAAAAAATATTTCACGTTTTTCCGCATTAAGTTTACTTTTGGTTACTAAAGTGACGCCACCGAAATCGGGGTGTTACAACCGCCCTCTCATCTGTAGCAGGTGCACATGGCAAGGTAGATCCAATGAACTCGCTCAATCTAATGAAAAAAATGCGGGTTGGATTGGGTAAACAGGTCCATCAGAATCTATATACTTTAGAAAAAAGGAAGGTTGTGAGTCTCACTTAGCTGATTTGCCACTCCAAGAATAACTCTCACCCAACCCCCCTCTTTGCTTGACAAGTGTCAATCCCTCCTTCATTCTGAGCAATTTATTACAAGCCCATCCATAGTATATACATTTAGGAAAAGATCTCAGCACAGTCATCGCATACGTGGCATCTACTGATTGACTAATATCATGAAAAATCCTATACATGGCACTCAATCCTTCATTCCTCTTATCCTACACCTTTCTCCTTATCCTTCACTCATCTCTCCTTAATCACATTTATTCTAAACGCGTTTACCCAGAAGCGATTCAGCGTAACATCCTCTGTCGTTTCAACATTCAAGTTCTTCTCTTCCGATCTGTTTTAATCGCATGTCTCAAACGTTGGGAGGGAGTAAATCCGTTTCAACCCATCGCTCCCTTCCTCTCTTCCCCTTCAATCGCATCTCTCATGGCCCCTTCCAATTCCCCTTCAATCGCATCTCTCTGCCCCTTTCGGTTCCTGTTTCGAATCTGTGTAAATGGGTTTGCTATCTGGGATGTTTATGGGTGGCATAGAATTGATGGCAGCATGGGAGAGGATGATGAGGTACCGAAGTGCGTTCCTATCATCAAAGTTCCATGAACCAAATCGCCCCTCCCGACCTCATTCCTCTCCACGGCACGACGACGATACCGCAAGTAGTATGCGGCTTAATTGATGTATGGTTTACAGTTACCCTAATTTTAAATTTTATTGCCTGTATTTTGATTTTGATAAATTTGTGGTTTGCACGCCGATTCTCTAAATCAGATACAATACCCTCTATTTCGTAGAAATCCTAAATCAGATACAGGCCGATGCTCTACATCATATCCTCCATAAAGGTAAGAGTTTTGATGTTTATAGCAAATCCTGATTCTCTTAGTGAGAAAATTCCTCACAATCTCAGTCTTTGTTTCATATCTGTTTTGTTATTTGATTGAGATTTTGTTCCTTTTTTTTCCTTGGCTTTGCAGTTCATGGCTTCCTGCTCTTTCCTGTTGAATGAATTTACTCCTGGATCTAATTGAGAGTTGATATTGATTAGATGATACTAGCTGGTATAAAGGATGTGAGCCCAAAGTATTGCTTATAGTTTACAACATATACAAATGATTGATACAGAAATCCACTACGATCTAATTCTGAGTACCACTACTAGCAAATTATTTGAGAGCCTCCATTGGGATGTGTTTGAAACTGCAGATGATACAGTGATAAGTTTTATATGCTCAGTTGCGTACGTCAATTGCCAGTCTACACTACACTTTGAATTTCAATTGCTATATAGTTATGGACTAGATTCCCCTCATACTATTTAAAGGGTACTCATATGCACTGATCATGCTCTATTGGAATTAATTCATATGACATTTTAGAATACTTATGTTTATGATTTAACCAATCTCTCTATCTTGACATCAGACATGAGCTTGAGGGTCCTCCCAAATTTTATTTTCACAATTATGCCTTATGTGCATTAATAAAACTTGCATCTTCTTTGTGCATTAGAGTATCTAATGCATATTGTAATAATTTTTATGGTTTTCTACAACTGATTCTGCCTCATTGTGATATAGCAGCAAGTTTTAACAGTTGTATATGCAATTTGGGAGTGAAAGAAAAATGTGAAATTTCATAATAGGATGTATCCTACTGATATTGTTATTAGCAAGGCATTTTTCTCTGAAACTTTATCCTCAAGATCCTTAGATGTGTTATTGTAGATTCCTGCACTCTGGTCACGGATAATGGGTGGGAGATTATTAACCGAAAATTACACGCTCACTCTTTACAAATTTTTATGTTCAAACTGCTGCTGCTATTGATATTCATTCTTGCTTCTGCATTATCCCAAGATATTGAATCCAAGCTCTGCTCGCGTGCGCCTCTGGCAGGATTCCCTCAAGGTAGTCTCAACACCCTAAATTGAATCTAACTTATGCTTAAAGTCATTATATATATTGAATAAGCCAGTCATCTCCGCACTCAGGTTTGTAGCATTAAGAATTATTGATTGTTCCATTGCTCTTGAATAGTTTTATTCTTTCTCAACTGTAGCATTAGTTTGATTCATTATCATTTGTTTTTTTGAACTGATTTTAGGAAAATGATGCCAGGGTTATTGAAGGGTTCTTAAGGATCCCTGTAATTGATGGTTTAATTAGTGGTTCAATCTTCTAGAAAAATAAAGGCTTAATTGTACTTTTGCTCCCTCATCTTTCACCATTGTGCAAAGTTCCTCCCCCATGTTTAAAAGGAGCAGATTCCCTCCCTCATGTATTAAAATGTGAAGATTCACCCCTTCCGTTAGTTAGCCGTTTGAAAGTTAATGGAGATTACTACTTTCACCTCCTTTATTACTATCTCCACCACCTACATGATTTCTAGAAGAAAAAAAAATTAATAAAAAACTCAAAACAGAGAAATCTATCATCTTCATCTCTTCCCTCATGATCTTCATCTTCTTCATGATATACAACAAAAAAACCCAATAGATTTTTTTTTACCCAAAATTTAATCTCATACACAAGTAGACACACACGCACATTGACAAAAAACACAATCCTCAACAATCTCTTCCTTCTTGTTCTTAATTCTGACCATCTTGATTCAGAAATCAAACAAGCAAAATGAAGCCTCAAAACCAAAATCATAAAAAATAAGAACCCATTTAATTTCAAAAAAAAATAAAAGAACCCATTTACCAAATAAAACCAAATACAGCAAAAATGAAGAACATGACCTCTGAACAGATCACCACCCAAAAACCACCCCTCCCTCTTTCCTTCAACCCACCTCACCACACCACCGTGGTTCTTCCTCTCTCATTCCACCTTCACCTCTCAATCTCAAATCTCTTCATCATCTTAAATCTGGATTTCCTGAAACCTCCATGGCAATCTTCCAGAAAACCATCTTCAACATCCATCTCGCATCTTTAACCAAACCCATATCTGCAACAAGAGGAAAAGGTCGCACCTTGGGAAGGAGATGCTGGCCGGCAGCGAAGAGCAGATGACCAGCGTACTCACGTAGGCCACCCCCATTACCGCACCACCAGATCTGGGCGAGAAACAAACCCAAAGGTCGCACCTTTTCAGCAAGGGCTCTGTTGGTTCGGTGGTTTTTGCTGCCAAATAGTTTGTGGGTAAGGGGAAGAGGTTTTTAATGGTTTAGGATGAAGATGAAGATTATGGTTGATGTTAGACTTATTATTCATTCTGGATTTTGGGTTGTTTCCATGTTTGTTGTTGTTGTTGATGTATATTGGAGATTAGGGATTTTTATTTCTACAAAGAGGGAGACTCAGTGACAGTGGACTTTATGTGTCTGGGTTTTTTTGAGTGACAGTGAGATTTATGGTGAGATTCAAATTCGATTTCATGGTGGTTGGATGAGAGAAGAAGAAGAAGAATGAAGTGGTAGTGGTTATGTTGTGGTGGAGGGTTGCTGGGTTCGTGCTGTTTAATGGAGAGAGATGAAGGAGTTTTTTTTTTGTTTTTAATTTTATTTTATGTTTTTAACTTATTTCCTTTATTTTTATATTTCTAATTGAGAGGTGTGTTTAGTAAAAGGAGGAAGTGAAAATAGGAATCCCGTTAGCAATTGGATGGAAAGTTAACGGTAGCACAAATTGAAACATGAGGGAGGGAATCTGCTCATTTTAAACATGGGGGAGAGACTTCGCACAACGGTGAAAGATGATGGAGCAAATGTGCAATTAAGCCAAAAATAAATTTATTGTCGTCCTCAAAGAGAACGTAATCGTCGATGTTTCGTAGTCACAGTATCCTTTTTCCTGATTTTGTCATCTGAGCTGATTGGAGTTTGAGACTTTTTAAGGTATGAAGGATGGAGTGGTGATTGCCTGAATGGGGATCATTGAAGATTGAGTACATTTTGTGGTAGTTCTCATTATACCTTATCGCACACACTATATACAACGTTATTAAGAACATGTTATGAATTTTACACATCAACTTACTTACTTGATTGACATCATAGGTAGCTGCTGCCAGCAAGTTCCCACTTCATGACATTGTTTGGCTAAACATTGACACCAGCCATGACAAGTATGAGACTTCTATAAAGAATACTTTGTTTAGAATTATTGGTAAATATATATTTTTAGGGACATAGCTAGCAAAGCTGGTTTATGAAGGGCCACTTGCCCCTTTTTTTTATAATTAAATTATCATTGCATTGTTTTTTTAATCTCTTCCTACTTGATTTGTTTTGATTAATGGTGTTCCGTACTAGGGAGATCTGACGTCGGAAACTGACAGAAAGTAAACCCTAGCAGAGTACTAAAAATATCACAAAAGGAATATTCTCATTAAATGTTCGAAAGGTGCTTTTTACAAGGGGTTGACCTCTCCTTTTATAGAGGGAATGGTCATAACGTGGACTTTCTCTGTACTTGGGCCTGACAATCGGGGCCCAAGCCTCTATACATATAAGACAAAACTAAAGGAATTCTTCCAGCTGGCGCGTGGACCCGTCCAAAAGAAGGGCGGGCTTCAACGTTGTTCCACAAACCCCGCCATGGCTGCTTTCGTTCATCTAAATGCTCGATTTGGGCGGGAATAAGGGATACTTATGTCCCGCCCAGTCCACATGTGGCGTCGTCTGTGGGTTTACTTCGATCTACTACTTGACATAGAAGGTGCGTTTTAAGATTCATGGAAACTCGTTCGTGTGGTGTGGGCCGCCGCGATCATCGTCGGAGGGGTGGTCGTCACGGCGGCCGCGGCGGTGGACGGTACAACAACCGCGAAGTACCTCAAGAGCCGGAGCAGGAGGCTTCTTCGGCGGGGGTTCACTCGGTGGCGCAGTCACCGGTCTCGTTGGTGAATGCAGCTCCAGGAAGACCTTCAGATCTGATAGCTAGATCAGATCCAGGAGTCAGGCGACGATCAGCGCCGCTGAATATGTAAATCTGGATGACCTCAAAACCAGCGTTCCGAGAAAAGCGCCAGAGGTGGTGACGGGAATCACTCCGGCGGCCTTGCAACAAATGTTGGATACTTTGCAAAAAGTACAAAGCCAGAACGAGCAGTTGCAAGCCCAGGTGCAGTACTTAACTCAGCGACAAGACTATAAGCACGAACAACGGCTCGAGGCCGAAGACGTTGTTGAATTCCAGCCTTTTGTTCCCGCCATCACACGGGTGGGCATACCAAAGCATCTGCAAACGATGGCGTTGGACGCCTTTTCGGGCGACTCAGACCCCATGGAACACTTGCGTTATTTTAACACGAAAATGGTTATTGGAGGAGCAACAGATGAGGTGAAGTGTAGGTTGTTACCATCAACATTCAAGGGGATGGCGATGCAATGGTTCATCTGTCAACCGCCCTTCTCCATTGACAATTTTACTGATTTGTCCACAAAGTTCTTAACTCAATTCTCCGCCAATAAAACTACCAAGGCAACCATGTTTGATCTTATCAGCATACATCAACAGCCAGGGGAGAAGCTCAAGAACTACATGGCGCGATTTAGTAAAATGGCGGTTCAACTGGAGGAGGGCAATCCGGATGTTTGCCTTGCGTCTTTCAAAAATGGTCTTCGGGCGGGTGATTTGAATCGGGACTTGACGAGGCGACCAGCAAAAGACATGATGGACCTTCGTGCTCGTGTTCAGGAATTCATATTAATTGAGCAGGATGATCAGAAAAAACAAGAAAGAGAGGAAGGACGCAAGCAAGCCCATTCCGGTGGGGTTTAGCAGGATAAACCTAAGGCGGGGAAGAAACCAGGGTAGCACAAACCCCCCGTGTACCAAGACCGGGACCATATCAAAACTCCAAACCAGGATTTCAAAATACATGGCACCGCAATTCTCAAGGTCCCGCTGCAGCCACAACTGGTCAGCATGGTACTACGCCAGCTCCAGTTTCACTTACAAAGTTAAATGCGCCCTTAAGCACCATTTTAAGGGCCGTTGGGCAAACAAATGTTGTGCAGTACCCGCCACCACCGCGGCGACCGCCAGCTAATGTAGATACCAATAGGTGGTGCGAGTACCACAAAGCGTTGGGGCATACGACGGATAATTGTTGGAATTTGAGGCGGGAAATTGATCGTTTGATTAAGGCTAGTCATCTGGCAAACTTCGTTAAAGACACAGCAACGCCAGAAGTCGCTAGGATCACCCAAGGAGACAAAGGCAAAGGCAAGGAGATAGTGGAAGAGTTGGGCGATCCTGTTGGGGAATGTTCATCTATTGCAGGAGGATTTGGCGGGGGTGCAATTTCAAGTAAGGCTAGAAAACGCTATGTGGCGGCGGTACACTCAGTACATGAGGCAAGCGAAAGCGAGTGTTGGGTGAATCACTCCCCTATCATATTTACCCCTCAGGATTTTGCGCACGTGATTCCCCATGACAACGATCCAATTGTGGTAACAATCAGAGTTAACAATTATGTCACGAAGAAAGTATTTTTAGACCAGGGGTCTTCGGCGGATATCATTTATGGAGATGCCTTTGATCGCCTGGGGCTAAAAGAGTCAGACTTGAGGCCGTATAAAGGAACCTTGGTAGGGTTTACAGGGGACCGTGTTACTGTTCGAGGATATGTGGAAATACCAACTGCTTTTGGCGAAGGAGAGTTTGTAAAGAAATTTCAAGTGAAGTACTTAGTCCTGGCGTGCAGAGCCAACTACAATGTACTCTTGGGACGAGACACCCTCAACAAGCTATGTGCTGTCGTTTCAACAGCTCATTTGACTATTAAATATCCAGCCTGCAATGGAAAGGTTGGGGTATTACATGTGGACCAAAATGCAGCAAGAGAATGTTATCTAAGAAGTGTGGCGCTTTATGGGCGTAAGGCCGCCAAAGAAAGTCACAGAATCACAGAAATCTTTTCGCAAGAGGGATTCAGTTTGGATCCAAGAGACGATGCTGATGATTTCCGCCCACAACCTCTGGAAGAAACCAAGCAAGTGCAAATTAAGGATAAAATTTTAAAGATTGGCAGCAGTTTGACAAAGGAACAAGAGGAAAGGTTGATCACGCTGCTAGGTGATAATTTGGATCTCTTTGCATGGACCATCAATGATGTACCAGGGATTGACCCCAATGTGATCACTCACAAATTGGCTATTCGACCAGGGGCGACCCCAGTCATCCAGCCAAGGCGGAGAATGAGTGATGAAAAGAATAAGGCAGTACAATTAGAGACCGAGAAACTAATCAAGGCCCGCTTCATCCGTGAGGTGCAGTACCCGACATGGCTCGCCAATGTTGTGATGGTCAAAAAATCCAATGGGAAGTGGCGAATGTGCACGGACTACACAAGCTTGAACAAAGTGTGTCCTAAAGATTCATATCCACTTCCCAATGTTGATAAGCTTGTGGATGGAGCGTCGGGGAATGAACTTTTAAGTCTCATGGATGCTTACTCGGGCTACAATCAAATCATGATGCATCCATCGGATGAAGAAAGTACAGCATTCATGACCAATCAGGCCAATTATTGTTACAAGACAATGCCTTTCGGATTGAAGAATGCAGGAGCTACGTACCAACGGCTCATGGATAAAATCTTTTCAAAACAAGTGGGCAGGAATATGGAGGTGTATGTGGACGACATGATCGTAAAGTCCGCCAGGGCTAGTGATCATGGCGGCGATCTTAAGGAAGCATTTACTCAATTAAGAACATATCAAATGAAGTTGAATCCTGAGAAGTGTTCTTTTGGGATCCAGGGAGGAAAGTTCTTGGGATTCATGTTGACATCGAGAGGAATAGAAGTGAATCCTGATAAGGGAAGGGCGATCTTAGAGATGAAAAGCCCAACAAGTGTCAAAGAAGTTCAGCGTTTGACAGGACGAATGGCCGCCTTGTCACGTTTCTTGCCAATGGCGGGTGACAAAGCGGCCCCATTCTTCACATGCTTAAAAAAGAATTCAAAGTTTCAGTGGACAGAGGAATGTGAACAAGCTTTTACCAAATTAAAGGAATCATTGGCCACATTGCGAGTACTTTCCAAACCAACACCAGGCTTCCCATTAGTGCTCTATCTAGCAGTTACTGACAAGGCGGTGAGTACAGTGTTGCTCCAGGAAGAGGGGAAAAAGCAGAAAGTTATATATTTCGTGAGCCATACTTTACAGGGGGCAGAGTTGCGGTACCAAAAAATTGAAAAGGCTGCATTGGCGATTATGAAAACTGCGAGGCGCCTTAGGCCTTATTTCCAAAGTTTCCAAGTCAAAGTTAAAACGGATGTCCCCTTAAGACAAGTACTTCAGAAACCTGATTTATCGGGGCGATTGGTTAGCTGGTCAGTGGAATTGTCAGAATATGATATACAATATGAGCCAAGGGGCCAAGTCACAGTTCAAAGTTTGATCGACTTCGTGGCGGAATTAACACCCACGGAAGGCGAGAAGACTCGAGGAGAATGGGTCCTATCTGTGGATGGATCCTCTAATAAGACTGGAAGTGGGGCTGGGATAACAATTGAAAGTCCAGACAAAATGATCATTGAACAGTCTCTAAAGTTCGAGTTCAAGGCGAGCAACAATCAATCTGAGTATGAGGCTTTGATCGCCGGCTTAAGGCTAGCCATTGAGCTGGGGGTCCAAAAGTTATTTATCAAGGGAGATTCACAGTTAGTGGTTAAACAGGTGAAAGGCGAGTACCAAGTAAAGGATCCGCAACTTTCCAAATACTTGGAAGTGGTACACAGATTGATGATGGAGGTCAAAGAAATTAAGATAGAACATGTCTCGAGGGGCCAAAATGAGAGGGCAGATGTGTTAGCAAAATTGGCGAGCACAGGGAGATTGGGCAATTACCAAACAGTCATTCAGGAAACCCTGCCTCGCCCGAGCATTGATTTGGTAGAAATAAATTTGAAAGCAGTCAAGTCAGTAATTGAAGGCGAGCCTTCTTGGATGGAGTCAATCAAGATCTTCTTAGAAAACCCTCCAAAGGATGACGATGTGAACACAAGAGCGAAACGAAGGGAAGCCAGTTTTTACACAGTGGTGGATGGTGAGTTGTATCGGCGGGGAATTATGTCCCCTATGCTCAAATGCGTTGACACAAAGAACGCCCATGGAATAATGGCGGAAGTCCATGAAGGTGTTTGTTCAAGCCATATAGGCGGGAAATCCTTGGCGGTGAAAATTGTGAGAGCTGGATTTTATTGGCCGACAATGAAGAAGGACTGTCTTGAGTATGTTAAGAAATGTGAAAAATGCCAAGTCTTCTCTGACTTGCACAAGGCTCCTCCAGAAGAGTTAACAACCATGATGGCGCCTTGGCCATTTGCTATGTGGGGGGTTGACATTTTGGGACCATTCCCAGTAGCGAAGGCACAAATGAAGTATATCATCGTGGCGGTTGATTACTTCACTAAATGGATAGAAGCCGAGGCGGTGGCAACTATCACGGCCGCCAAGGTCAGGAGTTTCTTGTGGCGAAGGATTGTTTGTAGATTTGGGGTCCCCAGGGCGTTAGTAATGGATAATGGAACACAATTCACAAGTAATGTTACCCGGGAATTTTGTACAGAAATGGGAATCGAGATGCGATTTGCCTCTGTAGAACACCCACAAACCAATGGGCAGGCTGAATCGGCTAACAAGGTTATCCTGAAAGGTTTAAAGAAGAAACTGGATGAGGCAAAAGGGCTTTGGGCGGAGGAACTACCAGGTGTTCTTTGGGCATACAACACCACTGAACAGTCAAGCACAAAGGAAACCCCGTATCGTTTAACTTATGGGACTGACGCCATGCTCCCAGTTGAAATTGAAAACCAAAATTGGCGAGTGGTTCGGTTTAATGAGAATGACAACGGGGAAAATTTAATAGCAAATCTAATCATGCTGCCCGAGGAACAACGTGAGGCTCACATAAGGAATGAGGCGGGAAAAGTGAAGGTTGCAAGAAAATTCTCAACGAAAGTAGTGCCTAGAAAAATGAGGGTAGGAGACTTAGTGCTCCGAAAAAATACAATACCCGATAAACACAACAAACTTTCACCCAACTGGGGCGGGCCTTACAGGATTATAGGCGATGTTAGAGGAGGAGCTTATAAGTTGGAACAACTAAATGGTCAAAAGGTTCCACGAACATGGAACGCCTCTCATCTAAAGCAGTATTTTAGTTAATAGAAACAACCAAAGGTGAATGAAGCCGCACTCTTTTTTCCTTTCTTTGGAGAGGTTTTTAATGAGGCGGCATGTAAAAAGAATGGGACAATTGTTCTCATGTGAAAGAAAATTAATGAAAAGGTTATTTCAACAGAATCGCCTGTATTTTTTAATTCAATATAATTTATATTACGAGTTCATGCAATGCAAATCGTATCAAAGTATGCAATACTGCGAGTAAACCTTTCGGAATAAGAAAGTGTCGCCATCAAATGTTAAAAGCCTTGGCAATTCTAGTGGCCACTAGAAACCAAGCCTCGTCGAAAAATCGGCTAAGGTATGCAAACCAAAGTAACAACAAAAGTTGGTAACAACTAAAGGAAACAACGAATGAACTTAAAATGATATCCATTGAAAGTAAGGCAAAGGGGGCGACGCCCATACATGATTTGGAATGATGATAAAAGACAGGGCAATGCCCAAAGTAAAATTTTAACTTCATGAAATAAAAGAAGAAATTCAAGCTATGTTCTCATTGTTGGCGTTGTATCCCTGGCTTGTCCCTGCTTGAGGGTCTTCCTTCTCGTGATCCTCATTCTTGTGCTGCTCATTCCCATCCTCGCCATCTTCTTCAGGCTCACTTTCATCATCGAATTGGGGAAGGAGGTCGAGGCTAATGTCATCATCACCAACTACTTGACCATCCTTGATCTCCTTCAGCCACCCAATACGGGAAAGATCAAAGCCCGGCTCAACCACACTAATCTGCTCTTTGGCCGCCAGAAAGCCTTGAGCAAACTGGAGAGAAGCACGCCCCAAGATGGAAGCATTTAGGCGTTCGTACTTCTTTTCCAGTTTTTGGCACTTGGCCTGAACAGCAGTGTGTTTGTCGTTGATAGTTTCTTTCAGAGATTTGGTCTTTTGAAGCAGCAAGTCAGAAGCCGCCAAGTCATCAGTTAACTTAGCACACCTCTCCTCAGCAGCCTTCAGGTTTTTGTTGGCGGTCTCAGCATCGGCTTTTGCTCGCTCATAGGCAGTCTTATAATCAGCCGCCTTCTTTTCATAACGGTTCTTGGTTGCTATCAACTCCTTCACGCACTGAGCCATTCCCGCCACAGTACTGGCGGCAGAGAGCGCATGATGGATCGCCGCAGAAGCAATGTTGGGGGGGCCTTGACCGGAAACATCCTTGTGAATCCGGTTGTCAAAGGTGCGATTCATAAAATCCAATCCGTTGAAGCAAGGATCAGATAGGCTCAGCAAAGGGGGAAGAGCCTCGCCACCAATAGCTGAGCTAGGGCCAGCTTGGATGAATGGAGTTGATGGGCGGCTGATCAGTGCGCCTGAATCCGGTTGAGGTGGCGGGACATTGTCATGCCCCTTATTTTTCTCAGTCGGACGACCTTTTGGATCAAGAGTTGATTGGTGAAGAGGTTTACCACCAACAGCGCTCGAAGTTTTTTGGCGCTTTGGGTCCCTGACGTTATCAGAGCCCGAAGTACCTTCATTCTTTTTCTTTTGCTCAGTCTCGGCGGCCCTTTTCTTCGCCGCCGCAGCAGACTGGGCGAGGTATTCCTTCATCTTGATGGGGTTGGCATCAACCTTGCTTTTTCCCATCGTGGCTGCATGGAAAACATCAATTAGGCGAGGTACATGAACAAAAAGAAAAACAAGTTGTGCAAAAATTATAAACTTACTAAAAAATTGATTTAAAGTGCCGGATTTTGACGCTTCAATCAAGTCATGACCAGAGATTACTGGTAATGTGCGGAGGTAATCGGCGATGGCCTGCTCGGATTCATCCAAGGCGTCGTATGAAACGGATATTTTTCGGCGAGGGTTTTTTGTCCAGTAAAAAGGGAAGAGAGGGTTGTTATTAGAATCTCGAAACAAGTTATTCATTTCAGGCGACTCCATGACTTTGAAATATTTTTTCTGCCACACTTTGTAATGACTTTTAAGGGCGGTGAATCGGCTCATGTTCTTGCGAGCCAAAAGAGGAACCCACTTGATAGATGTAGGTTTTGTGGTGACTGTCTTATAGAAAATGAAAAACAAGGGATAGGTGGGAGTGCAACTCAAATGTTCACAGAGAATTTCAAAGCAGCGTATAAAGCCCCAGGCGTTGGGTTGAAGTTGACAAGGCGCCACGTTCAAAAAGGTAAGAACGTGACATATAAAGGGCGAGAAAGGGAGTTTGATATTCAAATCCAAGAAAAAATGACCATAAACAAAAAAGAAATCGGGCGATTCATCAGTAGGTTCCTTGCGTAAAAGAACGCAATCATCCTCGCCACAGGGAAGAACATTTAACAGGTGATCTTCGTTATTAGAGGTGGCGGGATTTATCTTTGTAAACCCTTGAGAAGATATTCGAAGCGAACTGATGCTTCCAAGGCTACCCCAGATGGAGCGCCAAAGACACTTATCTTCAACTAAATGCGCATTGGAACGCCATTCGGGCGAAGACAAATCTCCATTAGAGGAGAGAATAGAATCAACGGAGCCGGCGGGACCGGAATCCTCGTGAGTGGAGGGCGAGGATTGTATTTCGATGACGGTGGGGGCAGAAACTTCCCCCTCCGTAGAAGGGGAAGTGAGCTCTAAGGAGGAAATGCTAAAATTTTGTGTCGACATGCTGGGTAATTTCATAAAAATAAAAAAGAAGATGAACAGGTCCAAACACAACGAAAGAAGAAGACACACAGTGTCAAGAAAAGAGAAAGGGGAAGGACTCACCGGAGGAAGAAGCGGAGGATTGAGTAAAGAGAACGTCGGCGATGGGGGAGCACCGCGCAATGACGACGGCCGGAGTGAGCAAGGTTCACCGGAGAACAAAGAAGAGAGTGAAAGCTGCGACGAAAAAGTTTTCAGAGCAAAGGTTTTCAGAAAAGTGAAAAGTGAAAGGTGAAAAGGGTATTTATAGAAGAAAAAGGAAGAGAGAGAATGAGTGGGAAAGATTGCGAAGGATCGTGGGATCGTGGGATTTGAAATTTGAAAAGGTATGAAACGAAAAGACATAACTCCTCGAGACGCACAACTGCATTTATGGCAAATGATAACAAAATCCCGGAAAAGAAGGATACGTGCGTCAGTTGAAAAGACGTGACTGACAGGTGTGATAACGGCGATGTATCGACAAAGATAAAAAATGGCGACATATAAAGGAACATGAAAAGGCGAGAATGCGACGACAGGCCCGTGACTACAAAGAATGGCGATATACTGTAAAGACGTCTCGGCTCAAGGAACCTAAGTCTCATGTCACCTGCACAAATGAAAGAACGGCGACACAATTATCAGAAGAACGAGGTAAATGATAAAGGCAGGCGACGAAGCAACGTATAAAGACATTTCGACTCAACTTACTTAAGCCTCATGTCTTGGGGGCATGTGGACTGGGCGGGACATAAGTATCCCTTATTCCCGCCCAAATCGAGCATTTAGATGAACGAAAGCAGCCATGGCGGGGTTTGTGGAACAACGTTGAAGCCCGCCCTTCTTTTGGATGGGTCCACGCGCCAGCTGGAAGAATTTCTTTAGTTTTGTCTTATATGTATAGAGGCTTGGGCCCCGATTGTCAGGCCCAAGTACAGAGAAAGTCCACGTTATGACCATTCCCTCTATAAAAGGAGAGGTCAACCCCTTGTAAAAAGCACCTTTCGAACATTTAATGAGAATATTCCTTTTGTGATATTTTTAGTACTCTGCTAGGGTTTACTTTCTGTCAGTTTCCGACGTCAGATCTCCCTAGTACGGAACAAATGGTATCTAAAGCTAGATATTAATATGACCTTTTTGTCTGGCTCATTAATATTTTTTCTTTTCTTTTTGTCTAGGATTGAAGACTCTTATTTGACCCACATGATTCACTCAGATTCACAAGTAAGAATGATATAGAGGATGATGCAGGGATAGAACTGATAAATCCTTTTTGCTTGCCATGACTTTTGTATTATTGGTATTTTTTAAGCAGTAGATTCTGGGGTCCGGATCCTCTCCAGTGAAATTCTCTCAAATTTTTCTCCAGTGGACATTTGTGGCGGTTTTGAACTGCCACAAAATTTTTCCAGCTGCCACAAAATGCTGCTGAAAAAATTGACAGACTTTGTGGCAGCTGGAAAATTTTTTGGCGGTCCAAAACCGCCACAAATGTCCACTGGAGAAAACTTGAGAGGATTTCACTGGAAAGGATCCCAGCCCGTAGATTCTGTGTCATGACTTCTTAGTGTTACTTTAAAGTTTGTGCTGATTGGGTTCTTGGCTTCTACTGTTGATAATTCAGCACATATTGCTTCCTTTATTTTTTTTGTGACAATCTATAGCATTATCGTTGCATGTATAATCATATTCCCTCCGTTCCTATATATAAGTCACAAATAACTAATTCTCTTAGATTAAGAAAAGTAGTTACTAGTAATAAATTTGTAAAAAAAAATGATTTACTTTCCTAGATTACCCTTATTTACTTTCCTATGATTTTCTCTCTTCAAGTTAATACTTCTAAAGTTTATCATCTCTTTCATATTAAATATGAGGGTGAACTTGGAAAAAATTATTTAATGCTTCCTAGATATTAGAAAGTGACTTATATTTTGTAACAAAATT
This sequence comes from Lotus japonicus, assembly GCF_012489685.1. Taxonomy (NCBI): domain Eukaryota; kingdom Viridiplantae; phylum Streptophyta; class Magnoliopsida; order Fabales; family Fabaceae; genus Lotus; species Lotus japonicus. Next base: position 40,348,136 of record NC_080045.1, on the reverse strand, counting down.
TTTTTAAAAAATGTGACTTATAATAGGGAACGGAGGGAGTATAAGCTAAAATATGGTGGGTGCTGATGTAAATAGATCGGAGCTGAATTTTGAATATATATAGTAATCACTATTACATTTGGATATGTTTATTAGTGTTAATAGGCGGGAGCTTAATTATTGAATATGGTATAGAAGTGGTGGGAGCTGAGCCAACCACTTTTATTGTGCAGGGATTGAATGAACATGAAACTGAGAGGTCAGAAATTGGAGTCTGTAGCTCATCAGATATGAATCCTACCCTTTCTTGAGATAATTGCTTCCCTTTCCGTGTGTTTTTCTTCTCAACTCATGTATTGTTGTCGTTGTGTTTAAAGTTCGTATCTTTTGGTCCTAAAACCTTTTTCGCATTTCTTATTTGTCAATAAATTTGAGGGAGCTACTAGAATAGTGGATCAAAGAGGAGATTTCTGGTCACCCCAGTTGAAGGTTCATCTTTCAGGTTCTTTTTCTCATATTCATGCCGCTCTTTGCTTTAAATATTTTACCTCCATCAATCAACAAATTCAGGATCCATTTCAATTGGATTAGTGGGTTTTGATTCATAGTTGGAAGTTTGGTAGACTTCCCTGCTCTCTTTTCCTTTATATTTGCACTCTGCTAATTTAATTTGCTGAAGTGGTGGCAATCATATTGGAAATTGTCCCTTCCTTCTCTTTTATTATGTTGGAACATGAAAAAATTGGTTTCTTTATGATTTTTGAGTTTCTTGCCGCTGCCTTTTCTCTTTCAAATGTAATCATGCTTGATTCTATTAACTAACTTCTAACTGCAGCTAAGCTTGGCCTCTTCTCCATCTCCTTCTGGCTTAACCTCACTAAGAACTATAAACAAAAGTTATTGTTGAGATAGTTACTTTATAGCTATGGTCACTTCAATTTAATTTATTAATTTTTCCAAGTTATTTTAGAAGTCTTGGATTACGAATGCATATTCGTGCCATAAATAATTGCAATTCATGATAGCTGTCTGAGGTCAATAGTGAGCGCATTCATTGGCTAATATTTTTGTTGAGTATGCCAAAAAATTCAGTGATGAAGAAACACCTTGGTCAGAGGCAGCGTTATTGTTGTTGAGTGTGCCAAAAAAATCAGAGATGAAGAAACACCTTGGTCAGAGGCAGAGTTCAGAGAGAAGTCCTTCCTGCCAATTTTAGATACCTTTCTGTTTATTATAGAGTAGCAACTTGCTTACGCGCGCACCAGGGAGTTACATACCCTATGCAGAATCAGTGAAGCAAAATGTAAATATATTGTTGAATAAAGATATTGTGGATATGTCTTTTCTTTCACTTTCCTTTCGATCTGTGTAGCTTTGCAAGGCTAAGTGCAGGCCCTTTCCAGCTTTTGAAAAAAACCAAGACTATATGTACCCATGTTTAATGCTTTGTTCTTTTGGTTGCGTATGCAATAGAAATTGGTAGATTGAGGATCTCCGCCTATGAATCAGTAGAACTGTTTCAGATGACATTCTTTTTTGTAATTGTCCTTTCTTTAATAGAAATCTCATACTTCATCATCTTTAGCTGAATTTGATTCCATTATAGTAAAATGATCTCATACTTTGTCTAAAATGTATGTTTCTAAAGGAATTCTATTTTAAATCTCCTTAGTTAATACCAAATCAAGGATTATTGAAACCACCTAAGAGAAGTCAATTGTAATCCTCCTCATTTTCTACTAGGCTAAGCGCAGTCAATGTACTCTGCTATTCTATTGGGGAACATCATTTTTCAGCTGTTTTAGTATTTTTTTTAGATGATTTGAAAAGATCAACTAGGAAATTGGAATTGTATTAAAGCCTGTTAACTACTCCCTCCGTTCCTATATAACTGACATTTTAAGGTTGTTGCAAAAGTATTAAGAAATAGTAGTTAATGTTTTTGGTTTATTAAAATTACAATCTAACTTCCTATTATACCTTTTATCTCTTTTATTAATTCTAACTTTTCAATTTTTCTACCCCCAATATATGAAAGTACAATTGGTAAAGTATAATTAATGTTCTCTTGAACTTTGTAACGTGGTAGATAATTAGGAACAAAATTTAGCTAAAAATAGTGTCAGTTATATAGGAACGGAGAGAATACGTTTTATGGAGTATTAACCATAATTATAGGCTGCACAATCTCAACCATGCAAAGAACTAAGAAGTGGGAGAAGAGAAAAAAACCAATTAAATTGAACAATGAAAACATTATTTCATCTTAAAAGTATACTAAATAGTCTACTTTCTCTTTTTATACAAATTGAAGAGTAAAAGACTCAAATGGGGAAAAATATTTTACGCGAAAAATATGTTAATGTTAAAACCAATTGAATTTTTTTCATACAGTTTTACGTACATTTTTCATAATTTTTAAATAATTTTAGTAGTTAATATACATAAAACTATAAAACTTTGATATTAAAATTATGTCATACGAGGATTAGGGAACATTATTATTTCATATTAAAATAACATAGTTTACTTTTTATTTTTGTATAAATAAAAGGTATAAAGCTCACACACGGGAATAACATTTAACATGAAAACACTTTCACTCCCTAAAAGCACAAGGGGTAAGCGTTGAGAAACATATGGGTTGGAGAGAGAAATATCTATGGATCAGTCCCTGGAGGGAAATATGGCTGATATAAAAAAGAAAACACTTTCAAGTTTAAAACTAATAGAATAATAAATTTAAATTTAATTTGAATACTTTTCATAATTATTTAAATGACTTTAGCAAAGTATGAAAATTGGATAAAGTATGTCATCAAAGATTAGAATATTATATATATATACAATTTTATAATTTTATTTATATTTAATTATGATTTTAGAAGTAAATATATATTTATATATTTTTTAGAAAGTAACAAGATATATTAATCCAAAGACTGAGAGCAAGACTCTCGGGGAGATAAGCCAAACACAACTAATTTGCTACAACAAAAAGAGAATATATATATATATATATATATATATATATATATATATAAATAAAGTTGATAGCGAAAATTTGTTATTCCGGGATTAGATTACTTTAATTTATGTTAAAGTTATACTACCTCTGTGGCAGCCATCATCATGTATATATACTCAAGCATTGAAACTTCACAGTTGTGCAAAAGGAACAAGACAGTTAAATCATTTATAACCATCAAAACCAATGAAAAGTATATGTTTATAATAAACTAACATTGAATCATAGTTAATATCAATTAAATGAATTTAATAGGAAAATAAAAGTATATAGTAACCATGGAGATACAATTATTTTTACTTTTAATTTAAGAAATACTAATATAAACTTTTAAAAAATATTATTAATAAAATATACAATAAAATATTCATTTATAACCATGAGGCAATGATGTGGAGCCTCAGGAAAATAGACATATGAGACTTTTGGTCACTATCCAGAAATGATGCACATGTTTTAGATGATACTTTTGGTCACCATCCCTCCTGGTTGTGGATAAATCTTTTTAATGAAACTTTTGGTCACTATCCAAAAAGGATGCAGGAGTTTTGATGATGTGAAGACAGTTTATGGATAACTATTTGAAACATTATGTGATGAATGTCATGCTTTGGGGTTTTTGGATGATGAAAAAGAGTTTATATACAGAATAAAGGAGTAAAGCGAAGTAGGTTCAGGGCACCAATTAAGACTATTATTCGCTACTTTTCTATTCATGTGCACAATTAGTAAACCGGATTTGGTTTGGAATGCTACATGGAGGATACTAGCTGACAAAATTTTGTACGAAAGAAGAATACTTCAAATACCAAGTTGTATATTACTATTGATTTTTTGGGTTTTTTATTTTATTTTTTTCACTTTAATTATCTAATTACTCAATTTAATGTGTATTTTATTTTTTTATGTTTGGTTGAGATTGAAAACATTCTCCAACGAAATGCACAGGGATCAAGGATCTTAGTTGTTAACCATATTCTATATTGGATAATGTGGAAAAGTTTCAAAACAAGTTCATAGTGGAAGAGCTTAACTATAGTAAAGAAGAAATGACAGCTAATCATGCATCCTTTCTAAATATGATGACAGATGAATAGAATGATGTGTATGACAGCACAATGTAGTTAGTGTTGTCTGATAATGGTGGACTTTTTTTGTCTGGATATGGAGGAATTGGAAAAACTTTCGTCTAGAATAATTTATCCGCGGCCATCCGTTCAATGGGTATGATTCATTTGGGATGACTTTGAGAGATATCATGAGACAAGAAGATGAAAGTAACATGAACAAGCCATCTGACAGTAAGGTTGTAATTCTTGGTGGTGACTTCAGACAAATTATTCCGACCATTCCAAAAGGGGTAGGCAAGACATCGTATCTGTTGCGGTAAATTCTCAAAATTAGGAATGACAAGGTCACCTAAACAAGAACTAGTGATAAAAGAATTTGCTGACTGAATTCTCAAAATTGGTGATGGCAATTTTAATTCAAATGAGCAAGGTGAATTAGATATTGAAATTCCAGCAGATCTTTTAATACATCATAGTGAAAATTCTCTTCTCGATTTCATTGACTTCACGTTCCCCAATCTATTTCAAAACAAGAAGAATGACAAGTTTTTGGAGGAACGATGCATATTGTGCCCTAACTTGGAATCTGTTGAGAAGGTTAATGACTTTATCCTTGAGTTACTTCCAGGTAATACTACGGAGTACTTGAGCTTCGATAGCACTTTCAAATCATATGAGGACACCGAACTATAGTCTGAATGGTTTAATACTGAGTTCTTAATATTTCATGCTTCGGAATTCCGAATCAAAAAATAACTTTGAAGAAATGTGGTCCTTTAATGCTTTTGAGAAATATAGATCAAGCAACCGGTTTATGCAATGGGAAGTGACTAATTGTGGATGATCTTGGAACAAACACTAGACATGCCACTGTAATAACACAAACCAACATTGGGGATGACATTTTCGCTCTAAAAATGGACATGGTGCCATCTGACTCAGGTTACCCGTTTAAGTTTGAAAGACGTCAACTTTCGATCAGTCTGTGCTGTGCAATGATGATAAATAAAAGTCTAGGTCAGTCACTGTCCCATGTTTGCCTATACCATTCTCGCCCAGTATTCACACATGACCAATTTTATATAACTCTCTCAAGAGTAAGGTGAAGAAATTATCAGTAACAAATGAAGCTATTAACATCATCATAGATGTCATGGATTCGCTTACGAACGTCAGAACCGACAACTCATATGACCGAAATGGGGTGCTTGCAAAAATCAAAGATATTGAGATTCAATCTGATGCTTATATTATTTATTATTTCACAAGAGTAAAAAAATGGTTATATTTCAAATAAAAATTTAAAATAATAATAGTTCAAAGGAAGTAAAGTTATTTATTCATTTCCTAGATAAAAATTTAAATGTGTTTTGTTCAATGCATTCATCGAAAACTTCAACATGTTTCTAAGTAATGACGATGTCAAACATGTTGTAGTCATATTCATGGGAAATATGACTGTTATTCAAGGTACATTTACATTATTTTGTCTTCTACATACTCAAGCGACTTTTACATATAATAACACATATTTTACGCATATAAACCTGACTACAAAAGAAAAATCTCCAAGCGAATATCAGGTACAAGCTTGGTTTAATTTCACTAAAGTTATGTTTAATCCGAACGTTCCAGAAATAGTGTCTTACAAAGATAGGTAAGTGCCATATAAGTTTTTCATAATCAAGTGGCCTAAATATTATGACAATTACAACTTTGAGTCTAATTTCCTTAATAGTTCGATTGAATCTGATGCAGTTCCTACTCAAACAATGAATGTGTTATTTGATCGTCTAAATGTTGGTGAACAAGATGAATTTTTACAACTTTTCCCTCGCACAAACAAGATGAATTCTCACTTTAATTTTTTTTTCTTTCTAGAAAGTGTTTTAATCCATCTATTTAATATTTACAGCGTACTATATTCATTGTGCTTGACACAATTGAGGAAATTGTCAGCACTGATGATTGAGTCTATCATGACCGCAACTGTCACACAACTGCATACTCTGATGGAGAACTCTTTTTTTGTCCAAACTGTGAACAACACATCAAGCCTACCACCAGGTAAACATCAATTAACTTTTTATTTTAATTAATTTGATTAATATTCAATTTGTTTTTTCATTCATGTTTTCTACAGGTATAAGCTACAGATTAAAGTTGTTGATAATATTGGCTCTGCATCGTTGATCGAGGTCGTACCCGATGCAAATAATTAATGAAGAAAGCTGTAGTAACTAAGAAGTGACTCCTAGGTCGTCTCCCAAGGATTATCATTTGAACAAAGATTCAATACTTCAAGAACGCATACAGACTAGGGGGTTATGATTCAATTACAATAAGCAAGCAAAAGCTGGTAAGCAAATTAACAAAATCGATTAAAACAGACGAATCTCTTTCTTCAGTATATCGTTGCTCAATCATTGGTACAAAAGATGAATTCTTTCTAATTAGTTCCCTAATTCGTGAGAACTAATTAACTAAGTGGGAATTAATTCAAAGTTTCCTAAACTAAGCGATTAACAAACAGTTAAGAACTAACATGAACTAAGCGATCATGAATCAAACTTTATTTCTAAAACTACGGAATAAAGCAAATCCTAGATCAAAAAAAAGATAAAGAACATTAATTATGAACAGATTCTACATTAAGAACTATACCTCAAGAGTAAGATATACTTTGTAAAGGGATTCAATCCAAGGAAGTTAGCCTTCCATGGATGGAGCGGAAACAACAAAAATATTAGAGAAGATAGGGAGTAAAAGCATAAACCCAAGCAAAATCATAATAGTTAACTGAAAATTCAAAATTATATTCAATAGCAAAAGTAGAACGTAGAAGGTAGAAGGTAATTTTTGTCTTAGCACAACTCCTTAAATAGAGCTGAGATCAAATCCTAATCAAAATCAAATCCTAAAAGATAAGGCCTAAAGATAAAATCTTAAAATAACAAACTTAAATAAGATAGAATCCTAATATCACGAAATTAAATCCTAAAGTATAATCTAAAATACAGTCTTCACTTCAGCACAAATACAATCTTCATTCAGTAATTCCCAAAATGCCCTTAATGCCAAATATGAGCTGAAAATAATATTAAACTTAATTAGACTACGTAATAAAAATTCATTCCAAACAAAGTCAATTAAGCACAAAGAACCATCAACAATGGAAAATAATGGTTATGAAAAGTGGGTAAAATATTGCTCATCAATCGTTTGACATTTTTGACCGAGATGGTTGTTCTCTTCTCAATAAAAAAAGCAAAGAAATTCTGAAAAAAAAAAAGGAAACGGTGAAAATATCCATGTAAACACAACTTTCATTTAAATTTTTTAATAAATTAATTACATATTGATTTTCTTCGTTTGTTTCCACAAAATATACAATGGCTCCATGGCACACCCTCCCAAAGTAATATGTGATTTAGTTCACAAACAATTCATGTTAAGGGTTGAAGCGAAGGACAAATTCGGAAGGACTTTTGATTCAGTGTTAACGTTCAGAAAATCTGCAAAGACCAAGATTTAATTTCTAAGTTCATATTCAAGGTTAAATAAATTAAATTTTAATCAATTAAGAAAATGCTATATTCCTCTCCTATTTAACGGAAAAATGCTGAAGATCGGCTATTTGACAGTTTTTATATACATATATTAATAATAATTTTATAAAAGCATTTACTTCTGTATTACCTTTTAAAAAAATATAATTGGTAGAGTTAATTGCGTATTTAACTCATGATATTTTTATTAAATGATAACAACATTATGTACAAAATTCCATTACGTTTATGAAAAAAAAATTAATTTTTTTACCCATAAAATTTTAGCTAAATGATAGCAACAGATACTACTATAATAGATACATATTTAAAAAAAACATGTCATTAGGTAGGTACATTTAAATGTATTAAATATACATATGTTATTATCATTAATAATATTACAAACAGTTGTTACTACAACAAAATTTTAAATCAAGTATTCATTACTACAACGCACAATATTCATTGTGTATGCTGCGATTGAGAAAATTGTGAGCACAAATGATTGGTATTATCATGATTGCAAATGTCACACAACAGCATACTCTGATGGAGCACTATATTTTTGTCCAAAGTGTAACAAGCACATCACTCATACCATACGGTAAACTCCATTTTGAATAAATAAGTTATTTTGATCAATAAACAATACATTTAGTTTAATTATTGATGTTTACCTAAGGTACAAGCTGTTGATGCATGTTGCTGATAATATTGGATCTGCAACTTTGACAATTTTTGATAGCGATGGTTGTTATCTGATCAACAAAAAAAGCAACGAAATTTGGGATGAAATTGAAAAGGTAAACATATACAATTCAAATTAAGCACTTTTACATTGAAGGACCACATTTAAAGTATATTAATTTATTTCATTTTATTTTAAATAAATTCTAAAACGGCTGCATGGAACACCCACCAAAAAAAATTGTTGATTTAGTGCACAAGGAATTTCTTTTCAAGGTCGAAGGGAAGGATATATTCAGAAAGTGGTTTAAATAAGCATTTAATGTCCTGAAAATTTGCATGGACCCACAAATAATTTCAAAATGCAAATCAAATTTACAAATGCACATATGATGAAGAAGATCAAGGTGGAGAAGATGTAGTACCATTCCCTTACTGTTGCTTACGCATAAATATCTATTGTGCTAAACTTTGCTTTGTATTTCTTTATCCGCATTGAGAATTTCTACTTTTTTTTGGGTATATTGACCTCGGTGGTCAATTTGAATAATTTTGACAATTTTTAATATTTCATATATTTACCACGGTTGTCAATTTTCACTAAAGCCCTGTCTGTTTGAAAACTTTCGTGCAGAGTTATATATATGTGTTATTCACCCAAAAACAAATTGCTATGAAACAACCACAGAACAATTGCCCATTTTTTTGGTCCAATAAACCTATACACTAAACTAACAAAATAACAACCAAGATTCTTTAAAAAACATAAAAAAAGAGAACATAACTGTATTTAATAAATTAATATTAAAAAATTTGTTCAACAAATAAAAAAAAACAAATAATCAAGAATAAATTCCCCCGTGCAAGGCACGGGTATAAAACTAGTTTTCTTTGATTTAGGTAGTAAGGCCCATCATTGACAACTTGATTTTGCTTGATTTTTTGTTTTTAATGCTTAATTTTTTTTCATTTAAAATATAAATTAGAATTGATTACATTTAATGTTTGACTTTTTATTTATTAAAAATAAAAACCGTGAAATTGAATTCGAGATTCAAATTCATACAAGTTTTATTTTTGAATGTTACAAAATTTAATACCGATATTAATTATGAGGATTTGATTTGATTTATTTGATTAAAACTGTTTTACTTCTCTAAAATAAAAATTCAAATTTGAACAAAAAAACAAATAAGAATTTATTAGATTTAATGCTTGAATTTTTATTCATTAAAATTAAAAACCATGAAATTTAATTTGGATTCAAATTCAGACAAGTTTTATTTTCGGATGTTACAAAATTTAATGTTGATATTAATTATAAGAATTGATTTTATTTATTTTATTAAAACTGTTTTAATTCTCCAAAATAAAAATTCAAATTTGAATGAATTTTTTTTTAGCATGTTCAAATTTGAATGAAAATATTGTTTTAATATTGTTTTGACTAGCATTGATTCCATTTAATGCTATCGAATTTGAGCATGTTCCAATGAAAAAAATTCAAATTTAGTCATCATATTCAAATAAAGACATTGGAATGAAAAAAAAATATTTTAAATGAAAAGTCAATGGAATATTATTTTCACATTTATTCATCGTTAACCCTAATTCCAACTCAACTATATATACTCCCTTAAGCTGCCCCTCTCCTCCATCATTCCATCTATTTTACAGCACTTGATATCTTTGAAATTAACCTTTGTTTTGATGGCTGCTAGAATCGACGATCTTGCCAAAATCAATGCCTCCAAAGAGAACTTGACTATTGTTACAAAGGTGAATCGTTTATGGCTAAGTCCGAGCTTATATTGTTCAAAGCTTCCCTTTTCGATGGACATGGTTCTTATGGATGACAAGGTATAGAATTTTTTTAAGTACTCACCGTGTTTAAATATCAATTTTTTATGGTTGGCAAATCTCTTATCTTTTTTACTTTTTAATTTCCAAGGTTGTGAGATTCATGCTTCAGTTAGGAAGACTCTGATTTATTGATTTCATTCTTTGCTAAGTGAATGACGCGTATATCAGATTCATGCTAAGTGAAGGACGCGTATTTCACGCTTTCTCCATCTTTACAAAGACACTAGCTGCGGGAGAAATTGTCTTATGAAATATGAAATTAGTTGAATAAATTTCTCCATCGCTACTAGGCATAGCCCACAAATTTTCTGTTATGTGAAATTAGTTGAATAAATTTATATCTGTTCTATTTGATGAGTAATTTCAACTATAATAGTTTCACCAAAAGAACATTGGTGCTCACATTTTAATATTTTCTATGGCTTTAGTTTATAGCAATGAGAGTTGGTGTTCAACATGGAATATATTTGTTGACACATGTCAGAAGCATGTGAAGCCTTCATAATTTGAATAAGAGGAATGCATATATGGATTTTTTGGTTCACATTTAGTTTCAGGAAAGCATTTTGAAAGTTTAATTTGATTTTGGTTTTTGTTTAGTCCTACTACTCTTGCTTTGCAAACTAAAAGTATTGAGAGTCCTAGGTGCAAAATTTTCAGCTGATTTTGTTGCAGGAACTGTAGCCGCTGGATCTAAATGTCCGCTAGAGTTTGTTTGTTTATTTAGATTTAGTGTTAGTGTGTCACTGAAGTTTATCTGTTTCTATTTATCTCTTTTCCCGCACAAACTTTAGAGACAAAGTTGTGGATACAAAGGTTTTGCTTTGCTCATATATGCTTTTTATTTGGAAAATTGAATTGGTATAATTGAGACGTTCAATTGATATATCTGATTATGGATATGCTTTCTTCTGCGGATATCTGAAAAACTCCTCAAATTTTCTATCTTTTAGGATTTTCCTATTTTAAGAGCAAACACTAAGATTATTTATTTATTTATTTGCAGATACAAGCACACCACCTTCATACTTTTTCTTATGTTGTTCCTTTCATGGTGAAATTGTTTTTTTCAAATTGTCCTAGATGAATATAACCATCACTTGAATTGAACTGAGGGTGTTTAAGCTACATATTAGGCAAGGAACTGGAGTTGAAATAGAGAAGTCATTGAAGTAGTGAAGAGAAAAGACTTTGCGGATTATGAGAATGCTTGGCTTGGAGGATAGAGTTTGGTGCTGACAGCCTGACACCATTGTAGAAGAAGATTTTGGGGTTTAATGAGCTACAAGGAAGATTTTGTAAAATTGATGAAGTTATTCAATAGTGTAAAACAATAAATTTCAGTAATTGGCATTAAATATTTTCACTGAATGCAGATTTAACGGTGGGAGCCTTGATAGAAGGCAGTCACCTCCATGTTAGGGACTCTTTTCCTTTTGTGGGTTTCAAGGTATAAAAAAGATGTGAATGGATTATTTACCCCCATGTTAGGGACATGATAAAGGTTGAATGATGAATTAATGAACTGTAGTAGTATCTCTTTTTACAGTGTTTGTGGTGCTTCCTTTTTTTTACCGTGTCTGTTAATGATGCTATTTAATTTCTGATGCTAACTAAACTGAGGAGCTGAAAAGGAAAATTGTGTTATTTGGGGAGTTAGAAAAATAAACAGAGAGGAGGTTAAAAGAATAATCTGGACAGTGCGGTAATAGAATATTGAATAAACTAATAATTGAAAAATATATTTAAATTAATGTTATAATTTTTGGAATATATATCTATCTATCTATAAAAATATTCAAATGAGAGGAGGTTAGAAGAATAAACTAGACAGGTGCATTTTCCACAAGGATTTGGCTGAAGTGTCCCTTCCGCAACAAATGAAAGTTTATTTTTCATTTGATTGAAAATATATTTTAATAATTTCAGTGTTTTATAAGTATTTTCAAATTTTAGGAGCGTGTCCAACTGTCCATATTCAAATATCTTATTAGTAATTTTTTCTTTTGAATGATTTATTTTTTTTCTCCTCAATTGTAAGGAAAAGTTCTCCATGCATCGCATACCAATCACAGAATGTCGTAAGAGCATTAAACAATATTAATATATAACATATTTTTATTTATGTTTAGGTTACACGGTGTAAAGCTCATCAATATCAATATCAATATCAATATATATTAGAAAAGAAGAACTTCTCTAAGGCTGATTTGATGACGTGTCGCTCCCACAGGCCAAGTTAATGACGTGTCGCTCCCAGATTAATTCTCACATGATTTTTGACACGTGTCAAAGCTAGGCTCTTCCTCCTTACCCCTACTTGCCACATATGCCCTAAATTCTTCTTACCTTATTTATCCTGATATTTTACACGTGCTAAACCTAAGCTCTTCCTCTTCCTCTTCCTCCTCTTTCAATTGCGCGACTCACTTTCCTAATTTCCTACAATTCACCTTCTACCCACTGTGCCCGACCCAGATTCAGAAAGCAGTCTCTTCCATGTCTTCTCCCCTTACTTCCCTCATGCATCTTACTGAATGTTTGCTTGAACCCCAACAAGAAATTGTGACAAACATGACACAGAGCATGAAGGTACATCATCTTTTGATGGAGTACTTCGAAGCCACCTTAGAAGCATGTTTGTTGTGACACAATCCTCGAAGGCGTGCGTCAAACGCGGGGATGATATGAAGTGGGTTTTGGGCGAAGAAGACATCCCTTAAATCTGGATTTCCGCCGCTCCAAGCAGCAGCTCGCGGCCTCAATCCTCTCCATGGAGCAACAACGACATCTCAGGTATTCAGGGCTTAATTGATTTATGGTTTCTCGTTTACTAAATTTTAGATGTCGGTGTTCTCTACCCCACCGGATTCTACCTGCGCTCCCTCTACGATGTCGCTCGCTGGCAGAGATTCGTCCGAGAACTCTGCCGTAGTTCTCTGTTTTGCTTCGCTGCTCGCCGCTCGCCCCGGCGCCTTCCGCAACGATTTCAAAAGGGTTCTTCTGAATCAGTGCCGCGAATCTTCCGGGTTGTGCCGTGCGGTTCTCCCTCATATATATTCAAACACGTGACTCCATTTTAATGTTCAATTCCAATCAGCCCAAAGCCACAAACCCTGAATTCCATACCTCTATAAACCTTCAACTATTGCAGCAATTCGCATCCCTCACCCAAATGTTTTGATTCTGAAACATTTTGATTTAGTAATGTAATATGCACAGGAAGTTGGGAATTGGGATAATGTGGTTGCGGTCCATTAAATTTTTACCTTACCATATTCTCTATGAGCTATATGCACTGGGTTCTCTGTGACAACCATGTGGATCATTCTTTTATGTACTTTGCAATGTTGTTTCAGTGCTTTCTATTACCTATATTGTTCATATTTCATTCATGCTTGACTGCTTGCAAATGTTTTTAATCAAGCTTGACTTTATTCCCATTTAAATGAATAAATTGCATCTTATATGAACAGGTCTTAACCATGGTGAAGGTCTTCAAATGCAGAGAAATGTGGTGTTTATGGGAACATGACATTGCATAAGCAAAGAAGTGGCAGACTGGAGTTCCTTCATTTCGTTTTGAGCTTCCATTATACAATTTGGGTATACTCTTTTACTTTTGGTGTTCACAGATTGTGATTCATAATGGCTTTTTAGATCAGTTGCGGCTTACAGTATTAGTACAATAAAATAAAATTCTATTATATATGCTTATGCTGTCACCATAGAATAATGGAAAGAATCTTCATTCTCTTTGATTTAGTGATCTCTAGGTATAGCTGATGTTTCATCTCAATTAGTAACTTTGATAAATTTTAGATTCTATTTGTTTCCTGTATTCCTGTAACTTGGGTGTAAAAATTGTAGCCTTACAGATAGTTTTCTTTGATTACATTCTATACTTTAGTTGTTGAATTGTTATTATTTGGACTTTTAAATTTTCCTTTCATTCCATTTATCATTGGACAGGGACAGCACCTGCTCGCACTCCTTTGCCTCCGCCATGGAAACCACCATCACCGTCAAACTCACTGTCTTCCCCACCGCCGCAACGATCTTCTCCCTCTGATGATTTCCTCTCGGCAGGGCTGTGAGATTGAAGAGAAGCGGAAGACATTCAGATCCCACTGTCTTCTGTAACTGTAAGTTCTCTCTTCCTCATGCTTTAATCAATATATCTGTTCAGTTCTATCATGTTTTTTATTCTTTTATTTGGCATGCTGCTGTTTTTTAAGGCATTTTGCTACTGGCAGAATCTAGAGTTCAAAAAGGTTGGTTCTATTTTATATTATTTATCTGCTTATGTGCTGAGTTGTTTTGGCTTTCTAGCATTTAAAGGATCAGGAAATTGATGGTCAAAATAGCCTGGAGAAAATGGTTTATGTTGCATCTATTTCAATCATGATCTATTTTAGTTTTTACCAATAAGCAGGGTACATTTATCGCTTGAGAATTTCATTGCTATCTTCATGAATATCTACTACATTATATCAGGACTGGACATAAATCTATTGCCTATGCTTCCTGTAGCATGTGCTTTGATTCTTTTAGGATTATCTACCAAAACCTACAAGGACTGGTATTGACAGCAGAGGAAAGAAGAATCTATTCATTCCTTGCTCTCTCTTATTCTTGCCATCTTCCCTAAAACTTATTTTCTTTTCATCAGGATGTTGCCATCAAGGTTTACTTCAGGAATGGATACACAGAGGAGACTTTACAAGACTACAAAAAAGAGGTATCTCAATTTTATTTTCTTGATTTAGATAGAAAGCTACGAGTGCTAACTTTTTTCCCAGTCACAATTTGATTATTTATGTTCTCTCCTGTGATATTCTTCTGCTGCTATGTGTTGATTGCAGCTGGTGCTTTTGTGGCGATTGAGCAATAGAATAAATGAAGGGAATGTGCAGTGTGTCCAGGATCTCAACTACAACCACAAGTAGCTCATTTTACTGCGGAGGACATGTGATGCAGAATTTCTTCTTACCAAACGATTTGCCACACCGGGGTGAGTGGGTCATAAGTTTAGTTTGAATCCTAAGCCTTACAAATTTCATATTGAGGTGATGCATTTCACACATTAAAAGGCAATCAGCAGGAGCAGGTCCTTCAAAATGAACTTTGGTCCAAATGATAAATCAACCAATAGTAATATTGTAATAGGATGATGTTTATCACATGACAGCTAATAACTTTAATATCTTATGCAGTCAATAAATTGTATTTTGACCGAGGAGTCATGGTATGGTGCTTGCTCAGTAAGAAGACACTCAGCATTGAGTATGGCCATGCTATATCTCTCGCATTCCTTATGCTTGCATTTGGGGGCAATGTTTCCAAGGCATCTACCTCTTCTCTTTGCATTTGGACTCCCTCAGGTTTAAACTCACCATTCCTTTCCAATTGTCATTTTTAATGTTCTTTTACTTGACTCTACTTATTCTGTATGTTTGTTTCTATTGTGCACTATATGCCTTTATTCTTACTGAAGTTTTACAGGAGATAAATTCATGATGTGTACGAAATTTGTGTGTGAATTTTTTTCATGTATACTCAATTTTTTTTTATGATCTGTTGTGCAATATATGCCTCTTTCGATGTGTAGCCTTCTTTACCATTTTATAGTTTGATCTCTTTAATTGATATATTGACTTCCAAAGCTTATGCGATTACAATAAAACATTGTTTTTGTAATTCTTAAAAAAATTGTCTTTGTAATATGGGGTGCCAGCTGCCAAAGTTCAATCCCTGTTATTGCCTTTGATGTTTACCTTTGGAAGAAATGCAATTAGATGAAGATGCTAAGAGTTTGAACATTGAAACATAGAGTAACCTTATGTGTGTGTGTGTGTGTGTGTGTGTGTGTGTGTTACTTTGAAGCCGAATGTGAGACCCAAAATTTCAGTTATAGAATTAATTAATTAAATCCCTATCCACGATTTGGTTTCGATGTATCGTGAAGGAAACCTGAACAAGTGTTTACTGAATGGAATAAATCTATGCAGGAGAAAGTTCAGGGAAAGACTAAGAATAGTATTAAAGTCGATATAAGTTATAGCGTGAGTCTTATTCGCTTACGCCTAGGGCAAGAGCTTTAATAAACGATTAATTTACCCTTAAGAGAACTATAGGAACTAATTCCAAAAATCTTCAGAGGAATGTTAGAATTTCTCTTAATCCTTTCCATGACAAACGTTTCGATACGAAACCCTGAGATATACGAACGTCCGATTCCAACTCTCGGAAGTTTGCCGAAGCTGAAACCCTGATAGCTCAAGAAAACCTAAAATAAACGGTTGAAGAAGACTTTTTCTATTCGGAGCTTCAAACGGAGATTCCACACGCATACACCCATTTCTCTTGATGTTTCCAATCTTTCTTCAGAAGGAAGTTTTCTCATCCGACACCCACTGCAAAAAGTAACTTTTCGGGTAAAATAGATTTACACCGACTTTGGATCGTTTGTCTTAATTCCAAGAAACCTATTTTGAGTTCTGGAATTCTGTCGCCAGAACCTATCTTAGAATTCACAGAGGATGGCACAGGAAAAATCGGAATCGCGAAATTTTCATTTTTCCGCGTTTTCCATTTTCTATAAATAGCTTGAAAAATGAAAAAAAAAAAAAAACAAATTCATCACCACCATCACCAAAGGGGGCCGCGAGCTTGGAGGAGGAAAAAGGGGGGGAGAGCTTTTCGCCGTTTCTTGCCTGATCGTTGCACCGTTCGTTGCTACGCGTAGACCTCGAGGTATAGATGTTATTCCTTACTTCTGATCGTCAATTCTGTCGCTTTTCTCTAAGTCTTTCTGTGCTCAAAGTTTTGACCTTTTTGTAAAACTGTCCAAATAACTTGATTTCAGTGTCTAAACTTATTGCCTACCTGCCCAAGAGCATGAATATCCGGTTGTTTTCTGCTGAATCTCGCCGAATTGCCGCCGAGTTTCAATTCTGCTCGAAAAATCCATTTTTGGCCAAAGCTTCGTCCTTTAGGCTTAAAACTCTCGACTGAGCTTAGTGTCATTAGGATTAGTCGTCATAAACGTCATTGGTGACGTCCCCATCCAATTTGTTTTTCGAAATTCCAATTTTGAAATTCTGAGCCAAATATATTGACCAAAATACCCCTGCGACAGTTTTCGATCCGATAATTTTTCTGCGAGTTTCCCTGGCCTAGATATCGCCTAAGAATACCTAGGAATTAAATTAGATCGAAGAAAAAGTTCGGGAAGCCCTATTTTGATAGTGGCCGAAACTTATTTGCTGTGGTACCGTGTCCAAAAATAATTTTTGGGTCTGTATGACCTGAGTTATAGCGTAGCTCTCTCCGTTGTCGAAATTTTCGCTCTGGTTTCGTGTCATTCCAAGTTCTGTAGCTCGAGTTATGCACGTTTTAGCGAATAAAGTGTTTTTGTACAAAACTTGAATCGAGTCAAATCTCATCCATTCGGGGGAAGCCCTTCCATTCGTGCCTAGATATTGTACTCTGAAGCTTCTTGAGCTTTGTCTAACGTTAGTTAGTAATGTTTCGATTGTACCGACTCATTTTGATTGATTTTTGCTTTGTTTGCTCTAAGGTTCGTTTGTGGAAACCTTTGACTTGACTGAGCAAGCTTGTGAGTGTGACTTACACTGTGATTGTGGAGGAACTAGAGGTAAGGGCAACTTACACTGCTAGCTAATGCTTTAGGCGTCGATAATTTTGATTTGCTTATTTATGTTTCTTTATCCCTTTGACTGGAGAAAATGTTTTGAGGCTTCGGCCGTGTGAAACTAATATGAGGCGTGTGTCTCCTTTTTCTGAGAGGCTTCGGCCGTTTACTGGTTTCCGTCTTACTGCTTCCTAGTGGATAGGACAGGGTTATGTTTTACCGCAATTACTTGATTCACATGCCATACTTGCTATGTGCTAAATGGTTAATCTTAGGCTATGTGAATACTTGTGCACATTATTTTGGAACATGCAATTATTATTGGAATATGCTGACCATATGGTGCAATTTATATCGTTTATTCGTGGACTATCAAAATGTGAGGAATAATGGTTAGTTATGCCTCGTTGGTGACGAATTCTTAAGGGTTTATCTCGACAAGACGAACTGAGGTTCAGACTCTTGTCTTCTTTTGTGGTTTCAAGACCTTCTCATGGGATTTTGGGGATATCGGGATCTTTTGAACTTATAGTTTTGGAAATAGAATATTTTCATGAGAAATTCCATAATGCTTTAAACAACATTCAAACTCTTTTAATTAAATGTTAAGGATCTCAAATGAACTTCTAGGATTTGGATATTAGTCTTGGAAAATGAGAAGTGTCGCCGAATCGAAGTTTTGGGGAAGCTCAAAAGTTTAAGAGTATGCTTATACTCTTTCGCTCGATGAGCAGTTTATTTATTTGACTATCTAAAGGATAAGTCAGGGAACTATAAGTTTCCAAGTACATTGTTACTCTTCGCTCCCTGAGCAGTTTTGACCATCGAATTAGATGAGTCAGATGACTCGAGAAGTTATCGTGAGTGATTGCACTCTTTTTATAGTTATCTGCCTTTTGTCGCAGAATCGATATATGCCTTCGGGTACAGTATATGCCTTCGGGTACAGTATATGCCTTCGGGTAACTTGGGCATTTGATGGGGGATATGATCGACTGTAAGGTTAGGATCGACCTGTTGATGTCAGGCATAGCGGAGGGAAAAGTCGACCCACAGGTTTAGGACTGATCCAGCTATGTCAAGGTTGTAAGTGACACCCGAGGGTTATGGTCGACACAATGCCAGTGTTAGGACCGACTCGATCGTGCCCAGCCTACTTCTTTCGGAACCTTTTGAATTGACGTTGCATTGACATATCATGCACTCTAACTACATTTGTTGAGATCTTGATGATTTGATGTTGATAAACATCGTTATGTGTCTTGATGATTTGATGTTGATAAACATCGTTATGTGTTTTGATGATTGAATTGTATTAGAGATTTGATAACATGATATGTATAAACCTTAGGGTAGACAATGCAGAACTTATATGTATATATACAACATATATATATATATATATATATACCCCTTATATTTTACCTGTTGTCTTGTATTCTCTATACTATATTCCGTAAGTTGACCCTTGCGCGTGCTACCTGTGTTTGGGGGGCTATGTATGCCCTTTTTGTCAGATGTCGTTGACGGATTGTTTCGTGATGCTTCGTCGTTTGGGGAAGACCCGGAGCGAAATGACTACTACTGAGCCTTCGATGTGGACCCAGACTTCATGCAGGATCGGATGAGGGTTGATGTTAGGGGTGTAGTATATCGGGTTTCGTTGTCATAGCTCTGATTTTCATTTCTTAATTTGGGGCAGGGTAGGTCCCCGACCATTAGCTTTTTGTGTGATTCCCTTCCATGAGGATCACAGGGAGTTTTTCGGACGTAGGAAGTCTTTTGGAGGCCGTTTTGGGCTGACTTACTTCTTGGAGGACTGTATTTATAAAACTTATGACTCTGTCTATGAGTTGCACTTATTTTCCTGCGAGCGCTACTTTCAATTACTTGATGTTACTTTCCGCCACTTGAGGACACTCGTGGCGATGTTTTTGGTTGCAGCAAGGGCTGTACTTATATCGTATGTTAGTCGCTGTTAATCGCGATTGAGTTGAGTCTTTATTTCGACAAGTCCTTATATTTAAACAAAATGAAAAAAAAATATCTGCTTTTCTGCTTTACTTGATTTTTGGTTACTAAAGTGACGCCACCGAAATCGGGGTGTTACACCGAAGTGCGTAACTGATGCTTGACATGATTCCCTTTTCACTAAAGCAGAAGTAGCATCATTCCTTCTGCTTTCTAACCTTGCATTGTTCATTTTTTTGTTTCAGTGTCAAGTTACTTTTGTGAATTGCAGTGTCCATATTTCTGATGATGGAGAGCAGCTAAAGTAAGTGTAATTGAGTAAACCCATTACAAAAATGGCGCCCTTGGTTTATTGAAGCATGTCTCCACAGTTTTGACCCCAAAAAAAGCATGTCTCATCACTGGGATTCACATCTAACTTTGGTTATCATGGAAAGTGAAAGAGAGAAAGAAACCAAATGGTTGAATTTGAAAACCTTAGATTAGTAGTTTAGAACTGTTGTGGAGTGTGGAGTCTTCAGTTAGCTTTAGCTCAAAGAAACTTCAATCTGTTTCACATGTGCAGGTAAATATGAGCATTGCTATACTTCCTATGTCAGCAGAGTACAACTGGAGCCCCAGCACTGTCGGTTTAATACAGTCTTCATTCTTTTGGGGATACCTCCTCACTCAGGTAAATGTGATTTCATTTTGATAAATTTAAGTATTTGTCAAACATTTAACAATCAGAACCTGTATTATTTTCTATTATTGGTTTAGTTGGCTTTGAATGAGTTTCATTCCATTGGTCATTGCACTTCAGGTTTAAATGTAATTACAAAGCTTATGGAATATTTTATTCAAAGACCCTGCTAAAGAAGCAACTGGTTGTATTTGAGGTGAGTGATGGTTTTGAGGTGGGTTTATCTTCCTTTCTGTTTTATCTTTATCTTTATCTACATAACAACTCCTTCTTACGCAAACTGGAATTTTCTTCGTTATGCAGATAGGAAAAGACATAATTCTGATATAAGGCATGAGAGTATCACTTTGGGGATACAATTCTGCAATTCCAATAAACTAGCAAGCTGCAAAAATCCTCACACTAGGATTTAATGTTAGAGATGATGAAGTCACTATACATACACTTCCATTAATGTACAAATTTTACTTTTCTTATGGAAGAACAAATTTAGTGGTTTGGGCTGTGCTCTGCAGATGTTATCTTTGGCAAACAGGATTCCATATTAAGGTAATTATTAGCACATTGTTTGTTACTCCATTAAACTTTTTCACTTTTAAGTATTTGATGCTTCTTGCTGTTAGTGTCTTTATTTTAAGAACATTAAGACTCTACCTAACATATTTCAAAGACATGCGGGATAAACCGTTTTAGTTCCATGTTCCTATTCATTTCCCTGGCTTTATAAATATATGAATAAAGTTAGTGCAGTATTTATTTAAGTTATGTTGTAGTGTTGACTATCATAAGTTTGGTGCTGAATGTAAACTGCAGAAGACCCTGAGCAAGGCATTTGACTGGTGTATAGAATAATGAAAACTGGCTGATTGTCCACGTGAAGCAATTTTATCCTATCAGCAAAGCTCTCCTTCATCCATGGAAACATGATGCAGAGACTACAACAATGATTCGGAAGAATTTGTGTGAATAATAAGCGCTGAAGTTTACATTTGTTTGTGTTTAAATTACTAGGTAAAATGATGGTGATAATATGTAACGAGTGTTAGAAATTAATACTTTCACGGGGTTAATCATTTTTTATTTTTATATGAAAATGCTTTCATGTTAAAAGTAACAATAAAATATATTTTCATATGATTTAAGAGCAATATCCTCCGTATAACGTACGAGTAAACATGTGCTCACTTAATCCTTTTAGTTTTGAGGTTAATTCAATATGTACAAATACTCTATGAGTTTGAAACACTATAGTTGAATATTTTAATGTGTTTTTGAAATATCTAGCCGTCTTATAATAATTTTACGATAATTCTTCATATCTCAATTTTTTTGTAATCACACTACTAATTGGTGTCAACTCCAATAGTCAATTCGACATGAGATTGTAGAATGCATCATCCTCTTGCAAAATGGATTCTTAAGGTGGGCGATGGAAAGGTTGACACCATCGACGAGGCTGAAACCACAATTGAGGTTCCGTCGGATTTGTTGATTGAACAAGGTCCTGATCCTCTTCTTGAATTGGTTAATTTTGCTTATCCGGACTTAGAGGCAAGTACATGTTGTCAAAGCTTCTTGGTGTCGAGAGAGAGTACTTGAGCTATGATACCCCGTGTAGATCGGATGAAGATTCTGAGGTTCACGCGGAGTGATTCACCTCTGAGTTTTTAAACGACGACCAGTGCTCGGAAATTCCAAACCACAGACTGATATTGAAAGTTGGAGTTCCGATCATGCTTCTTCGAAACATAGACCAAGCGGCTGGTTGTGTAATGGAACCCGGTTGAGATTCACTCATCTTACTCAATATATAATTGTTGCAACTGTTTTATCAGGAATCATGCTGGGTAAAACAGAGTACATTCCAAGGATAACATTAACGCCTTCTGACTCTGGTCTTCCCTTCAAGTTCTCTCGAAGGCAATTCCCGGTGACTTTATGCTTCGCAATGACTATAAACAAGAGTCGGGGTCAGCCCCTTTCTCATATGGGTTTGTACCTTCTGAGGCTTGTGTTTACTCATGGACAACTGTATGTCACTCTCTCAATGGTGAAGTCTAGAAAAGGACTGAAGGTGCTCATTGTGGATGAACAAGGGGTAGTTTCGAGCTCCACGCGCAATGTTGTCTACCAAGAAGTTTTTGAGAACATATGACTGGAAACGAACGCGCATAATTGCGTTCACTGTAGATTAACTCAGCTATTGTTTATTAGACACCGTAAAACCGTCCCCTTATATGTTTTGGAGAATTTGAGATTTCGTTAACCAATCTTTTTATTAGTTAATCAGTCGTTTGCTTCGCAATTCAGACTCTTCTATTTCATCTTTGTTTATTAGTTATTCAATCGCACGAATTGCAAACAAGTGTCTCAATTTAAGACTTTTTCACTACTTTGCGTAGCGTTTCAGACTCTTCTATTTCATCTGTTGTTTAATATGTTGGTAATGCCTTATATCTATGATTTGTTCTATTGCCTTTATGTTTTTGCTTACCATTTAAGACTCTTTGATTTCATATTTGTTTATTATATTTTAAAAAATCGAATGTATTGATTGACGTATAAAATACAACAGACATATTCCCCGTGCATCGCACAGGTAAAAAAACACTAGTAGGGGGAATATTTTAAATGAAAAGAACTTTAGTGTAAGAAAAAGAAGCTTTAATATAATTTTAGTTTTTTTTTTCATTATTCTATAAATAATCTTAAGAGTATATATATATTTAAGTATGAAATTTTAATAATAGAAATATGTTATATAATCTTCTTTTATTTACGTTCAAATTACACGGTAAAAAACTCATACGGGAATAGACTTTATACAATATTATTTTCAAATTTATAAATAACTTTAATATAATTTCACTCATTTTTCATAATTATTTACTAATGTTAGATGTGTATGTGAATACAAGTATTTTCTAATTTCTTAAGTGCATTGTTTTCTTTATCAAGCGTATGAAAAATTATGTGCATTGAACGAGTAAAAATGACCCAAATTGATTGACAGTGAATTTTCTAAAGTAAGATATAGGTACATGTCTAAAACACAAGAGAAAATTATCCATGCAGGGTAAAGAGTTAATCCATATTATATATTTTTATGTTTAAATTACAATGTTATAAGTTCTAATGGGGAAGAGCATTTTACATGATAATACTTACATGTAAAAATTAATAGGAAAATAAATTTTAATAATATTGCTTTATTTTACAATGTAGTTTCATATTAAAAGTGTTTTGCATAAAAATAAAGTCTATTATTATTTAAATTTTTTTCAAATTACAGGGCAGAAAACTCCCACGAGGAAGAACATTTTAGCACGAAAATCCTTTAATGCTAAATTTAATAAGAAAATAAAATTTCATATGATTTAATAACATTTTTCATACTTATTTTGATAATTTCAGGAGTAAATTTATGTAAAAAAAAATTAGATTTTGTGTCGGTAGTATTTCATATATTGTGGTGTGGTGTTGTTTTATTTTTTTTTACAAAAATGGTAGAACGGAGAGAAAATACAGGGCAGGGCGCTAGTGGCTTGCTGGGGAGGTCAGTTGTAACACCCCGATTTCGGTGGCGTCACTTTAGTAACCAAAAAGAAACTTAATGCGGAAAAAACGTGAATATTTTTTTTTTTGATAATATAAACAAGACTGAAATAAATAAAACTCTAATTTGATCAATTCAAATTCATCTTACACATCCTCTATCAAAGTCCATTACCAGCTGTGATTCCGAATATCACCCCCTCAATATTAAGTCGATCAGGCCTAATACATCGAAAGTGAAAATTTAGAAAAAGCCCACTGGAACACTCAATGAGTTCCTATCATCCA
This sequence comes from Lotus japonicus, assembly GCF_012489685.1. Lineage (NCBI taxonomy): Eukaryota > Viridiplantae > Streptophyta > Magnoliopsida > Fabales > Fabaceae > Lotus > Lotus japonicus. Next base: position 40,323,805 of record NC_080045.1, on the reverse strand, counting down.
GTGGTCACAAATACCCTGATGTTAAATCTTCAATGATGTCGCTACAGAACTACGCACCCTCAACATCATACGTATACTATCCATGAGAAATCTCCCTGAGATTCATTCTTCAGCTTCTACCTTCCTTATAATCGCATCGGCGCAATACTACTTTCTAGGCTTAGTGGGTTATTCTAAACCTCGTGTAACTTCTATAGTTAAAAACACGGTCAGGGCTTACCATCCTATGCTTAGTCAAACAAACAGTTAGTACTTATCACAAGATAGTCTCTAGCACAACTATACAATATGATCAAGCAATAACTTCAATCAATTCTAAGCGAAAAATCGCTTGCAGACAATCAATTTTCACTCTTTGCAGAGTCACACAACCTAGCACAGAAGACCTATTCCCCAAAGACTCCCGAAAGACTCGACAAGCTCTGATACCACAAATGTAACACCCCGATTTCGGTGGCGTCACTTTAGTAACCAAAAAGAAACTTAATGCGGAAAAAACGTGAATATTTTTTTTTTATAATATAAACAAGACTGAAATAAATAAAACTCTAATGCGAAAGATAACAGAACTAATATACAATAATAATTACAGCCCCCGCTGTAAGTAGCAACCTCGTCACGAGTAACCTCCAGTGACGGAAAGTAGAAAAGTGTAGCGCCCGTAGGCAATATGTACAGACTAAAAGTAAAGGTTAAGTGTCCGCAACACAAACCTCAAAAATGAGAATAAGTTAGCCCAATCGGCCTAAAAGAAGACCTCCTAAGTCCAACCAACTCTCTGTGATTCCCGTAAAGAAACCACACAAAAAGCTATAGGCGGGAAACTACCCTGTCCCCAAAGAAACAAATGACAGTCAGAGCTAAGACTCTACTCCTACACTAATCCTATCTCGAGGAGCTCACACCAGCACTAAAACCTACATGCTAGCATGATCGTCGTCCGAATCTGAATCCAGAACAACCAAGTCTATGTACACCATCCGTCCTCCTCTCGCAACCGCGATGCGCTCCTGTTCCAGGATCTCAACCCTAGTTCCCCCCGAAGGGTGAACCATCGTGAATCAGTCCGCCATGGACATCTGACAAAGGGCGTAGTCCGCCAAAGCACACACAGAAGACGCGAGGGTCAACTCCAAAGAATTATGTAAATAATACTTCCAGTAGATACAGATAAGAGATTAGCCACTTAGGCTTATAGCTAGGGATAGCATCCTAGGGTTGTATATTCCATAATGAATGTAACGACAGTAATAACAAATAGCATGCTCCAAGTAGGATTAACAAGTAACAATCACACTCAGCAAGTAAGTTAGTATGCATGTTGCATGAAATGCAATGCAGGTTAACCCAGTTAACCAAATGCATTCCGGAACGGATGGACATCAACGGATCAGCCCTAGCACCAGCCACGGTGGGACCATTTCGGCCCGCGTGCCTCTTATACCAACAACAACGGTAGTCAGATCAGCATAAAACCCGAAGGCCTGCCATTTCGGTCTGCTACTAAGAGTCACCTAACAGCGCTCTTACGCAGAAATCCGGGTCTTATGACCATTTTGGAATCCGCCGTGGTCCGGCATCTCACCGTGTTTAAACCACTTAATGAGTGCATGCAATGCAGTGATTAGCCAAACAACGTCTCCGACCTCACTCGACACGTCGCCACGTGTTCTAGCTAAATTAATGTCTCTAAAAGCTTACCCTAAGGTAAAGTCGATTCTGCGACAAAAGACACTTCTTTACAACAACATAGTAACTCATGATGATCTCCAAATCATCCAACTCATCTCAATCCGATGGTCAAAACTGCTCAACGAGCAAAGAGTATCAACATACTCGGAAACTACCTGTTTCCCGGCTTATCTCTCAGATAGCCCAACAACACAACTGCTCCCAGAGCACAAGAGTATCAACATACTCAAAACTTCTTAACCTTCTCAACACTTGGATCCGACGACACTTCTCGCTTTCCAAAACTAAGATTTGCATCCTAAGCTTCCTTCCGAGTTTATTATCATTATTTGAAGATTTAGAGGTTGTTTAATGTCTTATGAGTTTTCTTTACAAAATAATATCCTTTTAGTCTTATCGCAAATCTTATGAGTTTTCAACATCCCATAATCCCAATTAACTCCCCGAGAATGTCTCGATCCATTATAACCATAACAAGGCCCGAATCTCATTCGTCCTACCAAACTTTCCCCAAAATCTCAAAATAAAATCGGCATGACCTGCCCGCTATTCTCACTACTCAGAATCACAGATATCAGTGAAAAGACATAATTAAATCAGCACAGTCAACAAACATGTCATATATCAACACATCCTAGAATAATCACGTAGCACTTAGCATATAAAGCATGCATCACACATCCTAGATTACCCACTTAGCACGTACCATGTAATTCAATCTCAAAAACAGTCAGTAGATGAATCATCTACATTGTCAGCCGAAGCCTCATAAAACATTTTTCCAATCAAACACAAACAAGTGCATAAACAGTAAATCAATGTCGAAAGCATCGACCCTAAACATTAACTAAGGATTCAGTGAGTAGCCCTCACCTGTAGATTCTCCAGGGTTCCCGTCTAGCGTTCCTTCACAATCAATGCCTTGCTCTTCAGGAAAATAATCAAAAGCACCTTTAGAGTAAAACCACAGAATTCCATCAAAAACTATCAGAAACTCAGTAATCAATACTCACTAAGGCTACACGAAGTAGTACATACTCCGAGGTACGATAATCTAGCGCGAAAGGACAAGTTTTTGAAAAAGAAATTTTCCTCCTCCTCCTCTATAGCTCTCTGCCACTAATGGTAATTAGGTGGGTCAATTTTTCTTCGATCAAACTTGGTTCCTAGGTTATCATTAGTCGTAACTAAGGGTATTCTAAACTCGGAAAAATTATCAGATCGAAAACTGTCGCAGGGGTATTTTGGTCAATGTTTTTAGCTCAGAATTTCAAAACTGAAATTTCGAAAAGCAAATTGGATGGGGACGTCACCAACGACGTTTATGACAACTAATCCTACTAGCACTAAGCTAAGGCGATAGTTTTCAGTCCAAAGGACGAAGCTTTGCCCCAAAATGGGTATTTTAAGCAGAATTGAAACTCGACGGTAGTTTTTCGAGAATCGGCGCAGTATTATTAGCTAAACATGCTCTTGGGCACGTAGGGAAGATGTTTAGATAGAAAAATGAAGTTATCAGGATAGTTTTGCAAAAACCTCAAAACTATGAGCACAGAAAGACATAGAGAAAAGCTATGGAAAAGACGATCAGAGGTAAGGATTAACGACTATACCTCGACACCTTCAAGTAGCAACAGTTGAATCAACGATCAAGCAAGAAATGAAGAAAATCTTCTCTTCTCTCTCCTCTAGCAAACTCGCGGCCTCTTGGAAGAAAATGGGTGAGTTTTTGTGATTTTTTCTCATTTCTTGGCTATATATAGAGGTTGGAAAAACGCGGGAAAATGAAAGTTTCGCGATTCCGATTTTTCCGGCTTCATTCTCCGTGAATTCTAAGATAGGTTTTGGCGACATAATTCCAAAACTCAAAAGAGGTTTCTGTAAGATCAAGTTTTGATCTAGTAGTACAACTCTATGTTTTGATGATTACAAGTTAACCTTTTGATATGAACAATTGTGGTACTCTAACGTGTTTTTCTGAGTGTGCTATTTACAGGCTCTGACCCTGACTCAATTTCACACAAATCAGAAGCACTGTGTATAAAGGGTAACCCAAGCAACGCTTTCGCATTCACCATGTTCAGTATGAACAGTGGAAAAGCTTCAGAAGATCTGAAGCTATACAAACTCTGATGAGGACTCAGTCGCTAGAAGCTCTGATGATCCAGAAGTTCTGACAACCAAAAAAACACTGAAGGTTCAGATGTTCCGATGGTGTAGAAGACTCTGAAGATCCAGAAGCTGAATAGTGGAAACTCTGAAGTCCAGAAGCAAGAAACTCTGAAGGCCATGTTCTTCCCTCTGAGTTCAGAATCAGAAGATACAATGGTCAGAGGATCTGTGCTTTCCCTCTGACTCTGATCAACCTGCTTCACAAGTTCCAATACGAAGCATTCCTCTGATCAGAAGTCTCCTAGGTTAAAAGGTCAAGTCGCTATCCAAGTACAAAAGCAAGTGTACCTTCCTGACGACCTACCTAACGTTCTCAGCCACAGCAGAAGCTGGATTTTCCAGAACTGCCCTCCAACGGTAGCATTTCCATGCAACGCTCAACCCTAATCCTTGGAGTATATATAGAGGCTGAAGATTGAAAGAAGCGGCTACAACAAGAAGAAAAAAAGATACAAGAAGCAATACACACGCGCAAGACATATTCTAAGCTTTCTTTCATCTTGTAATTTATTTTAGTTTACACTCAGCTTATTCAGAAGCAAACCCTTGTAAACACCAACCTCAAACAGTTGTTTGATTTTTCCTTTAGGAGATCAAGGTTGATCGGATCCTAGAGAAGACTAAGAGAGTGAATCTTAGTGTGAGCTAAGTCAGTGTAATTGTTAGTCACTTGTAGGTTTCAAGTGCAGTTGTAACTCTTACCTGATTAGTGGATTGCCTTCATTCTAAGAAGGAAGAAATCACCTTAACGGGTGGACTGGAGTAGCTTGAGTGATTTATCAAGTGAACCAGGATAAAATCCTTGTGTGCTTTTCTATCTCTATCTTTTGCACTTAGTTCTCGAAAAGATTTGTTAAAATCTTTAAGGTGGTAGTTTTTGTACTAAAAACGTTATTCAAACCCCCCTTTCTACCGTTTTTCATACCTTCAATTGGTATCAGAGCGCAAGTTCTGATTACCACACCTAACAGTGTTCAGTGATCCGGGCCGGTGTGAAAAACAATGGCTGCCACCACCAGTGAAACTCAAAGAGATGGTTACAATGCAAAGCCTCCTATGTTCGATGGTCAAAGGTTCGAATATTGGAAAGATAGACTGGAAAGTTTCTTTCTGGGTTTCGATGCAGATCTCTGGGATATTATTGTGGATGGCTATGAGCGTCCAGTTGATGCAGATGGCAAAAAGATCCCAAGGTCAGAGATGTCTGCAGATCAAAAGAAGCTGTACTCACAACATCATAAAGCAAGAGCAATTCTTCTAAGTGCTATCTCCTATGAGGAGTACCAGAAGATTACAGATCGTGAGTTTGCTAAAGGCATTTTTGATTCTCTGAAGATGTCTCATGAAGGAAACAAGAAAGTCAAAGAATCAAAGGCATTGTCTTTGATCCAAAAGTATGAATCCTTCATCATGGAGCCAAATGAGTCCATTGAAGAAATGTTCTCCAGATTTCAACTGCTTGTTGCTGGCATACGTCCTCTCAACAAGAGCTACACAACAAAAGATCACGTCATAAGGGTCATCAGGTGTCTTCCTGAAAGTTGGATGCCTTTGGTGACTTCAATAGAGCTCACGAGAGATGTTGAGAATATGAGTTTAGAAGAACTCATCAGCATTTTGAAATGCCATGAGCTGAAGCGCTCAGAGATGCAAGATCTGAGGAAAAAGTCCATAGCCTTGAAATCCAAATCTGAAAAGGCTAAGGTTGAGAAGTCAAAGGCTCTTCAAGCTGAAGAAGAAGAATCTGAAGAAGCATCAGAAGATTCTGATGAAGATGAGCTGACTCTGATCTCCAAGAGACTCAACCGCATCTGGAAGCACAGGCAGAGCAAGTTCAAAGGCTCTGGAAAGGCAAGAGGAAAGTCTGAATCCTCAGGTCAGAAGAAGTCATCAATCAAGGAAGTCACTTGCTTTGAGTGCAAAGAATCAGGGCACTACAAAAGTGACTGTCCAAAATTGAAGAAGGACAAGAAGCCAAAGAAGCACTTCAAGACCAAGAAGAGTCTGATGGTGACATTCGATGAATCAGAGTCAGAGGATGTTGACTCTGATGGTGAAGTCCAAGGACTCATGGCTATTGTCAAAGACAAAGGAACAGAGTCAAAGGAAGCTGTTGACTCTGACTCAGAATCAGAAGGAGATCCAGACTCTGACGATGAAAATGAGATATCCTTGATAGCTCCACTGAAACACCAATCATGGTATCTGGACAGTGGATGCTCGCGTCACATGACGGGAGAAAAGCGTATGTTCCGAGAGCTGAAACTTAAGCCTGGAGGCGAAGTTGGCTTTGGAGGAAATGAAAAGGGTAAAATTATTGGTACTGGTACTATTTGTGTAGATAGTAGTCCATGCATTGATAATGTTTTATTGGTAGACGGCTTAACACATAACTTATTGTCTATAAGTCAATTAGCTGACAAGGGTTATGATGTTATATTCAATCAAAAGTCCTGCCGGGCTGTAAGTCAGATCGATGGCTCTGTTCTGTTTAACAGCAAGAGGAAGAACAACATTTATAAGATCAGATTATCTGAGTTGGAGGCTCAGAATGTGAAGTGCCTTCTGTCTGTTAATGAAGAGCAGTGGGTATGGCATAGACGGTTAGGGCATGCCAGTATGAGAAAGATTTCTCAGCTGAGCAAGCTAAACCTTGTCAGGGGCTTACCCAATCTGAAGTTCGCTTCAGACGCTCTTTGTGAAGCATGTCAGAAAGGCAAATTCACAAAAGTCCCTTTCAAGGCAAAGAATGTTGTCTCAACCTCAAGGCCGTTAGAACTTCTGCATATCGACCTGTTTGGACCAGTGAAAACTGAGTCTATAGGTGGCAAGAGATATGGGATGGTTATCGTTGATGACTATAGCCGCTGGACATGGGTAAAGTTTCTAACCCGCAAGGATGAGTCTCATGCTGTGTTCTCTACCTTCATTGCTCAAGTGCAAAACGAGAAGGCTTGTAGAATTGTGCGTGTCAGAAGTGACCATGGTGGAGAGTTTGAGAATGACAAGTTTGAGAGTCTGTTTGATTCCTATGGAATTACACATGATTTCTCTTGTCCCAGAACTCCTCAACAAAATGGTGTTGTTGAGAGGAAGAATAGAACTCTTCAGGAGATGGCTAGAACCATGCTCCAAGAAACTGGCATGGCTAAGCACTTTTGGGCAGAGGCAGTAAATACAGCATGTTACATTCAGAACAGAATCTCTGTGAGACCAATTCTGAAAAAGACTCCTTATGAATTGTGGAAGAACATAAAACCCAACATTTCTTATTTTCATCCTTTTGGCTGTGTTTGTTATGTTCTCAATACTAAGGATAGATTGCATAAATTTGATGCTAAATCTTCTAAGTGTCTATTACTTGGTTATTCTGATAGATCTAAAGGTTTTAGATTTTATAATACTGATGCTAAGACTATTGAAGAATCTATTCATGTTAGATTTGATGATAAGCTTGACTCTGACCAGTCAAAGCTAGTTGAAAAGTTTGCAGATTTAAGCATTAATGTTTCTGACAAAGGCAAAGCTCCAGAGGAAGTTGAGCCAGAGGAAGATAAACCAGAGGAAGAAGCTGGTCCCTCTAACTCACAAACTCTGAAGAAGAGCAGAATCACTGCAGCTCATCCTAAGGAATTGATTCTGGGCAACAAAGATGAACCAGTCAGAACCAGATCTGCCTTCAGACCCTCTGAAGAGACCTTGCTGAGTCTGAAAGGATTGGTGTCCTTAATTGAACCCAAGTCCATAGATGAAGCTCTTCAGGACAAGGATTGGATTCTGGCCATGGAAGAAGAATTGAATCAATTCTCCAAGAACGATGTTTGGAGCTTAGTGAAGAAGCCTGAGAATGTCCATGTTATTGGAACGAAATGGGTATTCAGAAACAAGCTAAATGAGAAAGGAGATGTAGTCAGAAACAAGGCAAGGCTAGTTGCTCAAGGCTACAGCCAGCAGGAAGGAATAGACTACACTGAAACATTTGCTCCAGTAGCAAGACTGGAAGCAATCAGACTATTGATTTCTTTCTCAGTAAATCACAACATAGTTCTACATCAGATGGACGTAAAGAGTGCCTTCCTAAATGGTTATATCTCAGAGGAAGTCTATGTTCATCAACCCCCAGGTTTTGAAGATGAAAAGAAACCAGACCATGTGTTCAAATTGAAGAAATCACTCTACGGTCTGAAGCAAGCTCCCAGAGCATGGTATGAGAGACTTAGCTCATTCCTTCTGGAGAATGAGTTTGTAAGGGGTAAAGTAGATACAACTCTCTTTTGCAAGACTTATAAAGATGATATCTTAATTGTGCAAATTTATGTTGATGATATTATATTTGGTTCTGCTAATCAATCTCTATGCAAAGAATTTTCTGAGATGATGCAGGCTGAATTTGAGATGAGTATGATGGGAGAATTAAAGTACTTTCTGGGAATACAAGTTGATCAAACACCAGAAGGAACATATATCCATCAGAGCAAGTACACTAAGGAACTTCTGAAGAAGTTCAATATGCTGGAATCTACAGTGGCCAAGACTCCAATGCATCCAACATGCATTCTGGAAAAAGAAGATATAAGTGGTAAAGTATGTCAGAAGCTCTATCGTGGCATGATAGGTTCACTTCTGTACTTAACTGCATCTAGGCCAGACATACTATTTAGTGTTCATTTATGTGCTCGTTTCCAATCAGATCCAAGGGAAACCCACTTAACTGCTGTTAAGAGGATCCTAAGGTATCTGAAAGGCACCACTAACCTTGGCTTGATGTATAAGAAAACATCAGAGTATAAGCTTTCAGGTTATTGTGATGCTGATTATGCTGGAGATAGAACAGAGAGAAAAAGTACTTCTGGAAATTGTCAATTTCTGGGAAGCAATCTAGTCTCATGGGCAAGCAAGAGGCAATCAACCATTGCTCTATCAACTGCAGAGGCAGAATATATCTCAGCAGCAATATGCAGCACTCAGATGCTCTGGATGAAACATCAGCTGGAGGATTATCAGATCCTTGAGAGCAATATCCCAATCTATTGTGATAACACTGCTGCAATTTCGTTGAGCAAGAATCCTATCTTGCATTCAAGGGCAAAGCACATTGAGGTAAAGTATCACTTCATTAGAGATTATGTGCAGAAGGGCGTACTTCTTCTGAAGTTTGTTGATACTGACCATCAATGGGCAGATATCTTTACAAAGCCCTTAGCTGAAGATAGATTTAATTTTATTCTGAAAAATCTAAACATGGACTTTTGTCCAGAGTGAAGATAGATCAGAACCTCTGACTATGATACTTCTTGATCAGAAGATGTCTAGTCCAGAAGGTAACTCAATCAGAGTGTGTGTGCCCACTGGTACTGACTCTGAAGCTGAGACAACAACACGTGCGTCAGAATTTCTGATGCATAGTTCCTTGTGCCCGTGTGACAGTCTGTTGTGATTGCGTGTAGATATGCTTATCTCCTGTGTGTGATTGTGTATTTTACTGTTACTGTCTATCTTTCATTTTCAACCGTTGATCTTAAAGTGCTTTTTGAATCAACAACGGTTATTTGATAAAACCCACTATACACACACGTTCTCTCTCACTTCCGGTTTTCACTCTCGCACTCCCTGCTTTTCAAAACCGCCTCCTTCGTGATTTCTCTCTCGATCTCTCTTCATCCTTCAAACTTCATCTTCTACCTCAAACCTTCAACCTCTTCAAAATGGTGAGACAAACCAGAAGATCTACTGCAGATGCACCTCAGTTCCCTCACATGGTAGTCGGGTTGGCAACGGGTCAACGGGGCTCTGAGAACCCAGCACAAGAACAAGCTCAAGCTCAAGAGGAGATTGTTCCTATTGCAGAACGGGGCTGTGCCGTTCACTGTGTATTTCCTCCTGAGGAACTCCAAGTCCTTGCAGAATGGAGATTCAACCTCGACAACTTGGCTGCAAATGGGTTTGATCTCCGTCCTGAAGTCCAAGCTCAAGGTTGGGGAAACTACTTCAATCGACTTCGAGGACCGGTGTATGAGAAGCTGGTAAAGGAATTCTGGAAGCACGCTGATTGTGATGACACTCAGGTGGTCTCTTACATACTGGGTAGGAAGATCATCATCACGGAGAAGTCATTCGTGAATCTGCTAGGTGCAGAAACTGCTCATGGGTATCGGTTCTCACTGACGGAATCGAAGCTGAAACCCAGAACCAAGGACATCGTCAACAAGGCCCTGTACACCACCTTCAAACCGGGCAAGACGAGCTACAAAGTGATGGACCTTCAACCCAAACTCAGGGTCTGGCACAAGATCCTGCTCAACTGCATCAATCAACGACCAAAGGGCAGTTCTCCAGACTACATCAACTTCAATCAGAAGGCGATGCTGTTCTTCATTCAAGACAAGGAGAAGATCTGCCTTCCCTACTTCCTGTTCTCCTATTTGAAGGAATGCATCCGGAAGTCTCGCACCACCTCCTCCATCAAGTCAGCCATCAAATATATCCCTTTTGGGAGGCTGATCTCAGACTTTCTCATTGAAAGCAACTTGGTGCAAGATTTGATCAATGCTGGTTGCACAGAGGATTTGAGCACAATTGTTAGCGATGTCTTCACTGCCAACTCTCTGAAGAAGATGGGTTTGGTCCAGAAGAAGATTGCTCCTGCTCATGAGGACACATCTTCTGAGATCAGAGGAAGAAGAATGCCTCTGAATGACTACCCTCTATGGACTCAAGCAGACCATCCTGAAGCCATCAGATGCTATGTTGAAGACCTCAGGGCTCAAGGATTCGAGATTGACCTTGATGATTTCGTCAGCAGACTTCCACCAGCTCCAGAGTTTCCTTCTCCTCCCAAGAAGAAAACCAAGAGGAAGATGGTTCTGGACGAATCCTCAGAGGAATCTGATGTCCCTCTGGTCAAGAAGGCGAAGAGCAAGCCTGATGATGATGATGGTGATGATAGTGAGGATGGTCCTCCAAAGAAGAAGCAGAAGAAAGTCAGAATTGTGGTGAAGCCTACTCGGGTGGAACCAGCTGCTGCAGAGGTCAGAAGGACTGAACCTCCTGCCAGAGTGACTCGATCATCAGCACATACAAGTAAGCCTGCACTTACCTCTGATGATGATTTGAATTTATTTGATGCACTCCCAATTTCTGCCTTACTCCAACACTCTTCAAATCCCCTCACTCCTATTCATGAATCCCAGCCAGCCGCACAAACCACCTCTCCACCACATTCCCCAAGATCTTCATTCTTTCAACCTTCTCCTACTGAAGCACCACTCTGGAATTTGCTTCAGAACCAACCCTCTAGGTCAGAAGATCCAACCTCTCTCCTTACCATTCCATACGACCCATTAACTTCTGAACCCATCATCCCCAACCAACCAGAACCCAAACCAACAGAACCACAACCCAGAACGTCTGATCACTCTGCTCCCAGAGCATCAGCACGTCCTGCTGTCAGAACCACGGATACAGACTCTTCATCAGCCTTCACACCTGTATCCTTCCCCATCAATGTCTTTGACTCTCCTCCCTCCAATACCTCTGAATCACTTAGAAAATTCATGGAGGTTAGGAAAGAGAAGGTATCTGCCTTGGAAGAATATTACCTTACCTGTCCAAGCCCTAGGCAATATCCTGGCCCTAGACCTGAACGTCTAGTTGACCCAGATGAACCTATCTTGGCCAATCCTATCCAAGAGCAGACCCCTTAGTCCAACAGGCTCACCCTGTCCCTGACCAACAAGAGCCAATTCAACCAGACCCTGAACCTGAACATTCAGTATCTAACCAATCCTCGGTTAGATCACCTCACCCTCTGGTTGAAACTTCAGACCCTCACCGTGGAACCTCTGAACCCAATGCTCCCATAATTAACATTGGTTCTCCACAAGGTGCCTCTGAAGCTCATAGCAGCAATCACCCAGCCTCTCCTGCACCCAACCTCTCCATCATTCCCTATACTCACCTTCAACCCACATCTCTCTCTGAGTGCATCAATATTTTCAATCATGAAGCCTCCTTGAGGCTCCGCAATGTGCACGGTCAGACTGACCTCAGTGAGAATGCTGAAAATGTGGCTGATGAGTGGAACAATTTGAGCACTTGGCTGGTGGCTCAGTTTCCCGTTATGCTGCAGCTCCTGCATGCAGAGGGAAGTCAGAGCATTGAGGCTGCAAAGCAAAGGTTTGCTAGGAGGGTGGCTCTTCATGAACTCGAACAGAGAACCAAGCTTCTTGAAGCCATTGAAGAAGCCAAGAGACAGAAAGAACAAGAAGAAGAAGCTGCCCGTCAAGCAGCAGCTCAGGCTGAACAAGCCAGACTTGAGGCCGAACGTCTTGAAGCTGAGGCTGAGGCAGAGCGACTTGCACCAGTTCTGTTTACTCCTGCTGCTTCTGCTCCATTCCAGAACCTCAAGCTGCTCAGAACGTTCCTTCCAGCTCTACTCCGACAAGCTCATCCAGACTCGACATCATGGAACAACGTCTTGACACTCATGAATCCATGCTGATTGAGATGAAGCACATGATGATGGAACTTCTGCGCCGTTCTGACAA